>NC_064814.1:58323188-58408277 GCF_023721935.1 Panthera uncia
CTTCACCCCCGGCCCTGCCCCGCGCCCCCGCCCCGGGCAGGCCCCGCTCCCCGGAACCGGTCCTCCTCGGAGCTACGGGCGTGCGGCCTCGGTCCCGGGCCTGGGGTCGCGTCGGGCCGGCCCCTCGGCCCCCCGCCGCGCGCCCCGTTCGGGAGCCGAGAGAACGGCCCCCTGGCGCGTGCTCGGCGGCGTCCCCGAGGTGCTGCTGGCAGCGGCCGCTGTTGACAGGGACGCGAGCCTGGGCCGCCCCGCCGCCGGGGCTCTTCTCCGCCCCAGGGAAATTCGTTTCCGGGGTCACGGTCTGCACACAGACCTGTGGCGCCTGGCAGCTGGGGCGAGCGTGCACGGCAGAAAGAGTTGAAAGTAGGGGATTGCAACATCGCCGGCTCGTTTGGCGGGGGTCGAGAAACCAAAACAGTCTGAGTTTTCTTGTGTCTCTGAAGAGCTCCCCTTGCAGTTGGTGGGATCCCTCCCTGACGTTAGCGCTGCGCTCGAGGGAGAGTTTTCGTATGCGGTTGCTTTGTAGCCATCGAACGGAGGTCGGAACTGGTAGTTAACGTGAGTAGGAGGAAGCGAAGGGGATGGTTAGCCGGGCTCCTGATCGTGGCCTGCAGCTGCCCCGAGATCGGTACCACTTGGTTCGGCTGGTGTAGTTTGAAAATGTACTCGGTTCCTCGGTTTGTGAAGTTGTCCTTTTGTTTGTTTTGGAAGTCTGTAGTCCTAAGTGTTTCTCGCTCTTAAGGAAACACTTAAAAGGTGGCTTTTGGGTAGAGCGTCAGCTTCACCGAAAAGGAAGATGGATCCTGAATTTGTCTCGCTTTGCTCTGGTCTTTGGCAGCGGGGGAGGTTAGGGATGAGTTCTTCTTGCTGTTGGACCTTTGTCCGGTGAGTCCTGGCATTAGGGACCTTGCTTCGGGGTCCTGGGAGCTGTGTTGGGAGACAGCAGGGAAGCGCAGCCTCCGCAGGCACCTGTGTCAGGTGCGCCGAGTTTCCTGCCCCACCCCACCCCCAGGGCGTGGGAAAAGGTGGTCCACAGCTTCCCATCCGTAATCTGCTTCCTCCTGGGCCAGCCTGTGGGCTCCTAGTGCCTTCCCCCATTTTGTTGGGAAAGTTGAGGATGGAGGTGCTCAGCTCTGTGCCCTCCGGTAGCAGATCGGGATCTGAGAAGAGCACATTCCGGTGCAGCCCACAGTGGGAGCCCTGGAGGCAGGTGGCAGGCTGGCGTCTGGTCCCTCAGGCTGTGACTAGTAGTGCCAGGTTGTGCTTCCCCGGCTCCTGCCTGCTGCTCTGAGGCGCTCTCCTGACACCTAAAGCTGCGGAAAAGGCTCTCTTAGCTTGGTGGGTGGATTTGGGACTCTGAATGAATGGATCCGCGCTGTGGTTAAAATGTAACAAACTGGCTGCTTTGTCCTGGAGGCAGGAGGCCAGTGGGAGTGGAAGCACCAGGTCTCTGCCTGGGACAGTGCAGGTGGGCACCTGAGGCTCTGCGACCCGATGGCACAAACCGAGTTTGGTGCCCAGTCCGGGTCCACCAGCCACCCCCGAGGAGGGGGCTGCAGGGACTTTGGTGGGCCCAGCCCTCTTTACCTTCCACAAACCGGGACAAGCACATGCAGCCAGGCCCTAGGACTAGGTGACTCTGGCTGCTCTTCAGGGCAGAAGAGGTGGCCCGTGGCAGGGTTGTGACCCGCGGTGAGCCAGAAGACGGCACTCAGGGTCGCCCCCCTGGCCCGGCCCCATCGCAGCCCCTCCAGAGTGCCCGGATTGTCGGTGTCCATGGCTCCTCGCTGTGGGGAGCCCTGACCTGTGGTTTCACAGACCTGTTTTGTTGCCTGGCTGAGCTCAGACTCACTGGGGACCTCGCATGCCTTCGGTCACCGAAGCTCTGTGTGGGTTAATTCTGCAGAAGCGTCCTGCCTACTTGTGCTGTCCTCCCGGGGGGGGGGGGGGGGGGGCCACAGTGATCACTCCGAGGACGGTGGGGGGCATGGGGCCGCGGGCACTTGATTGAGAGTCCAGAGTGTCCCGTGCCCTCAGGGCTTCTGCAGAGAAGGGCATTTCCACTGACCCAGCTTGGTGCCGGGTCAGGTTCCATGCAAAAGAGCCCGTTGAGGTGAAGGGTTTGAGAAACTTGGGGAAGTGAAGATTTTCAGGTGTCAGGGTCCCTGCCGGCCTCTGGCCAGAGAGCACCTTAAAGACAGACTGGGCTGTGCTCCCCTGTGCCCTGGCTCCCTGAGGGTACTCCGTCCACCTCATGCAAGCCCAGGTCCTCGTCTTCGGGATCATTGCCCCCGCCTTGTCGTGCTCCCTGGGCCTCTGCCTCTGTCCCAAACAAATATTCCAGACAGGTGTGCTGTCCAGTGAAGGAGGTCCCCCAGGTGTTGCCCTTCGAGGTCCCAAACCCCCATAGCACCGTGCTCCTGGCAGTCAGGTCTGCACAGGGACGGGGAAGGAAGAGGGCAGGCCGGAGCCCTGGGACGGAGCGGTGACAGAGAGGAGTTCTGGTTGGGGTCCCAGCATGGTGCTGTCTATTTTGGACTTAATTTTGCAGTCAGGGAAGGTTGGAGCCCATTTACAAGGTGTTCTGGGGTCAGTGCCACAGCCTGAGGTGGTGGCCGGGGTTCAGCCCGTTGGTCACGTCATGCTGACAGTTTCCTGAGTGGAGGACTTTGCTTTTTGACTTTTGCTTTTTCTTACGATAACAGAAATAAACTTTCTTAGTACTGGACCCCATCTGATTGGTCTGGTGGTGTGTCTGTCACACCTCAGCCGGCTTCCTGAGACCCGGGCCCATGGATGACCCCGGAGGCTGCGGTGCTGATGCCCAGGCCCCTCCTGCCCCTTTCCTGGGAACACAGTTGTCCAAGAGCCTCCCGAACCTGTAGTGCTGGGCCCCACCCAGAGTTCCCGACTCATGGCCACGGGGCCTGAGGACGTTCGTTTCTGACACGCACCCAGGTGACACCACCACCCGGGCCTGCCTCTGCTGAGCTGGTGGCCTAACCGCTCCCGCGCGCCGGCGGGGTGGCGGGGGTGAAGGGTGTGATTTGGATTGGGTTGCTGAGGCGGGTGAGGGTCAGCCTGAGCCGGGCGGGGGGGTTTGCACAGGCGTAGCCGACGGGTGGGTGGTGGCAGCAGCCGAGAGGAGGCCGTCCCCCGGAAGGCAGAGGGGGACGTGAGCCGGGTTCGAGTTGAGGCTCCATGCTTAACAGGCACGTTACCTTCTGGATCTTCACTTCTGGTCGTCCCGAGTCTGTGTCGAGCCCCGGGAGCGGTGGGTGAGCCTGAGCCGGGAGGCAGGGCTGGTTTCATGCGTTGTCATGCATTGTCGTGGCTGGAAGGTGGTTCTGAACCCGGTGGAGGGTGCCCCTGTTGTCCTCAGGAACGTGAGGTGTGGTCCTTTCACCCACAAGAGCAGAGAGGAGGCGCTCTCCTTGGAAGGCTGAGGGGCTGAGGGTCGGGACAGGCCAGGGGACTCCCTTTTTGTCTCATTAAAGCCTTGTTTATGTTTCCGTGGACTTTGAAGACAGACTTAAGGCCAAATTCTCTAGCAAGGTTAGTGACCTCTGAGGGTAGAGGGAAGTTGGGGCTCCGGCCTCTTAGGCTGTGCGGGGTGAGCAGCGCCCTGGAGACCCTGAGAGGCAGCTCTCCCCGCAGGGAGCGTGAGCCAAGCGGATGGCGGGGGTAGGTGGGGCTCTGGGCCACTAGTGGGGACCCTGAAGGCACCAGGCCTTGGGGGTCTGTGGTCTGGAGGTGCTGAGGGACCTGACACCCAGAAGCGGGACTCTGAGCAACCCACTCCCGCAGCACTCCTGGGACTGGCAGGCCCAGCGGGCAGACTGCCTACCTCTGGGCCTGCCCGGGCGTCTTCTCCCCAGGGGTTCCTGGGTCCTGCTGGCCACCCCCCCACCCCCGCTGACTTTCCCGAAGTAAATGGGAGAAGAGCCCTGATCTCTCTGATGTTCGTGGAGTGCCAGTGGATGGGGAGGTGCGGTGGGGTGAGAAAGCAGGGGGGATGGAGAAGGGTCGGGTGCTGTGGGCCAGTTGCAGTCTAGGGATTTGTGCACAACGCGGTGGGCTTGCTGTCTGACCTGGGGCACCTTTCTACTCGGTTGGTTTCAAGAATAAGAGTTACTCTCTTGGCCAGACCTGAATCTAAATTGTGAGCCCCTGATTCTACACCGGGGGCGTGATGCCCCCCACCCCCAATCTCTGCATTGGCAGAGGGGAGTGGTCTGCCACTGCCCTGGCCCCGCCCCCCGGTCCTCAGGCAGTGCTCTGGACATCCCCACCGAGTCCTTGCCTTTCCTGTGGAGACTGACGGTGGGAACCCTGTCGCTGCAGCCCTCTGCAGTGTGACAAGAGGGCAGGACAGGTGTGCGGGCGTCTGCTGGGAATGCTGGTGAACCCTTCCTGCACCGCACATACCTAGGCCTGTGCCGTGGCCCCTGGGGGTGGGATGTTCACAGGGAAGGGGCCCCACGTGGAGGTGTTCTGGGTCTCCGGAGCATCCTGGCTCCCTCTTTCCTGGAGAGCCGCCTGTGGGAGGAGGCCGGGGTCGGCCCTTGGGGACGTGATGCCCAGGGCAGACTCCAGGCTGGGCGGTTTGCTGGGAGCCCGGTCTGTGTCAAGCTGGGTGAGCGAGGGGAGGGGCGGACGGCTCCTGCACTCTGCCTGTCCTAACCGCGTGCTCTGCCTGGTTTCTTGCAGGGACTTTGAACATGTCGGGGATCGCCCTCAGCAGACTGGCCCAGGAGAGGAAAGCCTGGAGAAAGGACCACCCGTTTGTAAGGAAAGCTTTATTTCTGTGCGTAGCGGGGGGGGGGCGGTTTCCCCCGGTGGAACCCGGGAACCCCATCACGCCTGCTCTGTTACACACTCTGTGCAGGGTGCCCTTGGGAGTCTCAGGACTGTTGTGCGAGCAGGAGGAATGAGATGCCGGGGCGTTGATGTGCCTGTGTGGTTGTTTTCTCTCAGGGCTTTGTGGCTGTCCCAACAAAAAACCCCGATGGCACGATGAACCTCATGAACTGGGAGTGCGCCATTCCCGGGAAGAAAGGGGTAAGGGGCGCCACTCTGCTGACCTGCTTCTCCGGGGGAGGGGACAGGGTTGGGGTGACAGGTGATTCCCCTCCTCCCCCACCAGTCAGCTTTAATTCAGAAAGAAGGAGCTGTGTTGCAGGAGGGGCTGGGTGTGGTACCCCCACCGAGCCCGGGGGCCAGACCCTGCTGCGTGTTCAGGGAAGAGGAGCCTTGGGACACGCTGGAGAAGGGCCCAGACGGAAGGAAGGGCCTTCCCGTTTGTCCTTCAAACCCGCTGCAGCTGAAGTAGCCAGGATATAGTGACGCTCGACCTGGCGGTCTTTGAGCCTGGGGCAGGTAGCGGGGGGGTCCAGTCAGGGCTAGCGTATTTGAAGCATTTGGGAGTCAGGGTCTCCAGCAGCCCCACATCCGGCTCTTTCTGGGTGACCCCAAAGCCGAGAGGAGACCTCTGAGGTGTCCTGGTTACGCCCAGGCCTTATCGCCTTATTGCCGCCACGTCCCTCCACCCATGGCGTGGCGTTTGCGTGAGCTCAGCCTGGTGCTTCCTGACAGCCTCCTCGCCCGATGCTAAGCTGGCAGGATTAGGACTCAGCTTTGTCCTCGGACGATGTGGTTTGCATTCTCCGTTTGTCACGGCTCCGTGGAGGGCGGGGCCCGCACCTCTGCCTTTGCTAAGCCCGTTCTCGGCCCATCGTCTGAGGCCGAGGCAGGTGCGCCGTGGCCTTGTCCCTCCCAGAGGAGGCTGGGGAGGGCTGTGCTGGTGGAGCTGGCGACAGGGGCCGCTCAGGTGGAGATCCTGACCCCCGATCCTGGGTCACGGGGGGGGTGGCCTACCGGCCCCCGCCCGTCTTCCCAGAAGCCCAGCTCCCACCACGCTCCTCTCCGGGGATGGCTCTTTCCGGCCCCCTCAGGGCCCGTGGCAGCCCCCGCGGTCCCGTCGTGGGGACAGCCGGTCGGTTTGTGGGGCGGTGCTGGGGGCATGCGGCAGAGGCCCGTTCCTCCTGGGCTCAGCCCGCGGCGGAGGCCGGCGGCACGCCTGACTGCACGTTCGTTTCCCCGCAGACCCCGTGGGAAGGAGGCTTGTTTAAACTGCGCATGCTTTTCAAGGACGACTACCCATCCTCACCCCCAAAATGTAAGTAGAGCGAAGCCCTCGCGACTCCGTCTGCTTCCCCACGTTCGCCGTGCGGCGGCCCCGGGGGCTCTGACCCCTGGAGGCCGCGGACTGGAGCCAGGTGCACGTGGCGGGCGTAGTCTCGGGTGCCGGCTGTGATCCACCGGGAGGCTCCTGGCCCTCAGTCCCTGTCGGGGATAAGGTGCCACCACTGTCTGCCCTCGCTAGGGATGGGCGTCACAAGGACCACGGTCCGGAACCCCACCTCTCGGAGGGTTTCCTTCCCCGACCCGTTGTCACCGTGCCCGTTTATTAACACTCCACATCCAACTTGTTGGCCGCGTGCCGCCTGGATGGATAAGTCTCCGGAGAAGGCCGTGGGAAGAAAAGGCCAAGGCTGTCTTTAACGTCGTGCTACGGTTATGTCATCGAAGTGCACTTTCGTGAGACTCGGGACGGGAGGAGCACCAGATTCCTCCCCGCTTGCAGCTGGAAACCACCGAAGCCGGTCCGTGGTTGGTTAATTAAATGAGTTAAGGCGTGCCTCAGTGTGTGGAGAAGTGTCCCGCACAGCACGTGGCCACCGGGAACGGCTATACGTAAACATCTACGCTTGGGTTAGTAACTCGAAAAGGTAGAAGAACGTTTTCCGTCATAACGGCATCTAGCAGAAGAGTTTTCAACATGGATAATTAGCAGGGTGACCACTGGGATGGAGACTTTTCATTTGGCTGGTTCTTTGCTGTTTGAATTGTTTCTGCCGCGTGGAGGTATTGCGTTGAATAGTAGCTCTGATTAAGAAACGAGACTGGTCACGGCTGCTTTCGTCACTTGTGTTCAGCTTGATACCTGAATTCCAAGCGGACTTGACAAGGCAAGAACAAAAATCCCAGCCGAAGAGCGGGAAGGGAAGACGGGCTGCAGATGGTCTCGCCTTTCTTTTTAGATCTTTTTGGTAAGGTTGTGCAATAAAGGATTAACCTGCAAAAACCTATTTTCAACGTAATTGCAACAAACGGAAGTGTTTGACCCCGACCGTTTACAATAGTATCAAATCCAAGTGTGGAAGTTTTTGTGGAAATCGTCACACAGATTCTAGAAGTCAGGAGCACGGAGAGTAGCCGCGGCCCTTAGAGTGCCGGGAGTGGTCGGGGAGGCCGGGGCTGAGGCGCGTCGGTCCACGGGCACCCACACCCGTCAGCAGGATGGGCAAGATGTAAACGGACAGACCTGCTACGGGGACTCGGTGAGTGGGACGCAGGCCTGCCTGGCAGAGGCCACACGTGCCACGTGTTTGTGACACGGGCGCAAGGCTAGTCCGGCGAAGGGACCGGGCCCACAGAGTATCCCTGCGGAGGAGACAGGAATATCCCCCCCCCCCCCCCCCCGACGCTAGGTAGCCCTCCAGATGAATCTTGACGTCCAGTGGAAAGAAGGAACAGTGCGGCTTCTAGAAGAAGGTTGGTAGATTTCAGCAGCGAGGCACAGACAGTGCTTTGGCCCCGTAGGCAGAACATTGCTAACGGGGCTACGTCACACTGAGACCACGTGTTCACCAGGAGAAGCCAGTGAGGGAGAGACATGGGAGCACACGCCCTCCCCCCCCCCCCCCCCCCCCCAGCAGTGACCCTGAAGCGCAAAGGGCGTCGGCACATCAGTAAGGAAACCGCAGGCGCTGTCGGGCCACACGGGAGGCTGTCCCCTCTTGTGCCCGCAGCGTGGGAAGAGGTGCCGACGTCCTCCCCCACAGAGGGGCGGAGCAACGGGGCCCTCAGACCCCACCGCAGGTGCGGATTTGCACCGCTTCCCCTGGAGAGCTGTCCCCTGAGTCCGCGGAAGCTGAACTTGGGTCTCTCCAGGACCCGGCTGCTCTGCTCAAGTGAGCGTTCAGCAGACGCGCACGCGCACTCACCACAGGTGGGGACCAGCTTGGTCACGGCAGCCCCATCTGTAATGGCCAGAAGCTGGAGGCAGCCAAGTGTCCCCGATCCAAAGATGGGCGGGGGAACCCCCGGGACCCAGTCAGTTAAGCTCCGACTCTTGATTTCTGCTGGGATTGCATCGACAGCATGGAGTCTGCTTCTCCTCTCTCTGCCCCTCCCTCTGCTCGCTCACTCTGTCAAACTTTAACGCTTATTTTTGACAGAGAGAGATGGAGCACGAGCAGGGGAGGGGCAGAGAGAGGGGGAGACACGGAATCCAAAACAGGCTCTAGGCTCTGAGCTGTCGGCACAGAGCCCGACGCAGGGCTCAAACCCACGAACCACAAGATCGTGACCTGAGCCGAAGTCAGACATTTACCCAGCTGAGCCACCCAGGCAGCCCTCATTCTCTCCGACATTAAAAAAAATCCAAAAAAGAAGAATGGGTAAACGTTGGGGGACAGTCTACAGCAGCCGGAGGGAAGGGCCTGCAAGTACCTGACACGGGGCGTCTCCCAACGTGATGCGGAAGAGCAGAGCCGCACAGGAAGTCAGCGGCCGGCCCTGCGGCGGAGGGGGTCTCGGCAGGGGCTTCTCTGACTGGAGGAAGCCAGCGGTGAGCAGAAGTCGGGGACAGGGGCTTGGGCGAGGCCGTGCCCGCCAGGGCTGTGCTTTCCTAGGTGAGAAAAGAGATTGACCGCCCAGATGAAATTAAAATCAGGGACTTGTGCTGAGGAAGAAGCTGAATTCAAAGAGCAGAAAGGCGTGCTCGGGGCGGGAGCAGGTTCCCGAGAGCCCTTCCTGCGGGGGCTCGAGCCAGAAGGTGTGCAGCACGCCCACAAGTCAGGAGACAGACGGGATTAACGGGCGGGAGACGTGGCCGGGAGTTTCTCCAAGAAGCGGCCGGTGCGTCACAGTGAGTGAAGGTGCTCGCCGTCCGGAGTCCCCAGGGACGGCTGACCTCCGTGAGGCTGCCGGGGGTCTGGGATCGTGAAGCAGTGGGAGCTGGCGGTGGGCAGCACCTCCTCGGGGCCGGATGGACTGGCGGCGTCACGTGGACATCGGCGCGCATGACCCGCGAGCGCAGGGCCGGGAGGGCGCAGGCTGGACCCTGGTGGCCCGGGGGGAGTCTCTGGGAGACTCCGGGTGGTGGTGGTGGTTCGGGAGTTCCGTCGAGCTGCGTGAGACCCATCGTACTTTTCAGGGCGTAATTAACGTTTTTAAGTGAAGAGAAGAGGGGACGGTGCCCGGATAAGCAGAGAGGAACGCCCTACCCTGTCAGCTGTGGTGAACGGTCCCCGGGGAGCTTGAGGCAGTTTTCTTGCTCTTCTCTGTTGTAGGATTTCCTACGTGTGTTCGTTTTTTAGAAAGAAGGAACTTTTGTTTTTTAAAAGAAAGAAAATGGGATCCTAAGAGCCGTTCTTTTTGGAGCAGAATGATGTGCTTTGAAAATGGCCACTTGTTTGGAAGGGCCTCCGAGTTTCTGCCCTCAGCTGTCCCCCCAGGACCGTCCTCACCTGCTGTGCTGACTTGGGGAGGGACATGAGGGGTGGGGATGCCCAGGACTCGGCTCCGTCCGCCCACTGTCAGGAGGCAGGGTCCGGGCGAGCACATGGCTTCGCCTCCCAGCCCGGGAAAGGTGCACGCCTGCCCCGCCCCCCACCTACTGCCACCTCACGGCCACCGTCCTTCGCCAAATGCCTGGTGGCAGCAGGTCGCCCTGGTGCAGGGAGACTGCATCATCCTGCCAGACGACCGCTGCCGCCAGAAACACGTTTCCTTCTTCCCTGTGGTCCAGGCAAGTTTGAACCACCGCTGTTTCACCCGAACGTGTACCCTTCGGGCACAGTGTGCCTGTCCATCCTCGAGGAGGACAAGGACTGGAGGCCGGCCATCACGATCAAGCAGGTACGGCATGCAGGGTGCTGGCCTCAGCCTTCCCGTGGGGCCAGAGGCCTGTGGTCTTTATCTGAGGCCGAGGCCGATGTGCCAGAAAAGCTTGCCTTTCAAACCGCTGACCCCTGTGTTCTCTTGTCTCTCACACAGATCTTGTTAGGAATACAGGAACTTCTAAATGAACCAAATATCCAGGACCCAGCTCAAGCAGAGGCCTACACGATTTACTGGTTAGTAGCGGTCTGGCGCTGCTTGGTGTGGCCACTCGCTGGCCTGCATGCGTTTCCCCGGAAGTCTGGTCCGGGCAGCCCGTAAGAAGGGGGAGCCGCAGGCTGGCTGTGGGTGGGAGAACAGTTCCTGCCACTCCCGGCAACCTTCGCGAAAGGCCGTGAGACACCAGCTGTAACGGGGAGACCGAGTGAGGCCGCCGGGGAAGCGTCTGAGGCCAGGAAGCAACCAGGACAGGCCCTGTAGGCAGCAGGAGCTGCAGGTGCAAAGGGCCTGTGGTGGGCAAGAACGGGTGAGCGAAGGCTGGCGTGGCCACGGTATTGTTGGGCGGGGTGGGGCGTGGCAGGAGGTGAAGGTCAGGTGACATGGGCCTCTGTTGGCCACTTTGTGCCTGAGAAGCTGTGGCTGGGCAGACCATGCGTTTGGTGAATCTCAGTCCGGCGCAGAGGAAAGGGCCCCCAGGTGCGGTTGCCAAAGGAGGCGTTTCCAGTAGCGCAGCTCCCCAGGCCCCAGATCTCGCGTCACGGCTCTCCTGTGGCCCTCCCTGTTTCCCACACCCTCCTGGGCCTGCGTGTGGGCCATCGAGGAGTAGCCCTTCCCTGTGTGGCACTGTGGTGGCCGGTGAGTCCCGTGGGCCAGTGTCTACCACCTGTGCCGAGGGAGAAAGGCCAGGTGTGTCTTAGGGTGGGCGACAAGTTGAAACCTGGTGCTGTGAGCCTGGCTGGATTGTTAGCAGGGCAGAGGCCTCCTGCTTGTGGGGTCCGGCATCCCCTGGCCCTGCCAGCCAGCTTCCCCGCTGGTCTGGGAGGTGGGGCTTAGGCCTGGAGCGGGGCTCTGGGACCTGCAGGGCTAGCATACGGGGTAGAGGTCAGGCAGGGACGTGTTCCTTCCAGGGGACATTTCGGGAAGCCGTGGGTGCAGAGGGTGAAAGCCGAGGGCAGGACCGTTCTCTGGCCGCCCCGAGCAGCAGGCTAGACGTCCGATGCCTGCCTGCGGGCAGGAGCTTGCAGTTGATGGCTCAGGTCCCTAGGCCCAGGCGGGGCGAGGCCCGCATCCCCAGGGGCGTGTTCCCGCCGTGGCTCGGCTGGAGGTCACGTGGTCCCTTGGCAGCTGTGTGCCAGTGGCTCATGAGATGCGTCCCCCTGCTCTCCGCCCCCGGCCGGGCGCTGTGCGAGGTCACCACGACCTCTGTCTGCAGCGGCCTGCTGGCCCAGGCCTCTGTGAGGCCACTCATGACAGTACACGCAGAGTTCTCACGACAGACCAAGTGGTCTGCAAAGCCAAGGTCTCTGTGGCCTTCAAAGAACTTGCTGCCGGTCCTGGCGTGCACCTCGTTGCAGGGGTGATGTTTGCTGTGGCCGGTGGTGGCCACGGGCGCCATGGTGCCACTTGTGAGAGGCGGCCTTTCCGTGCCTGTGTCCATAGCTGCCGGGGCAGCAGCAGGTGCTGCAGGGTGGGCGGCCGCTCGCCTGGGACCGCTGAGGGTCGTCCCCGTGGGGCCCGGGCTCCTGGCTGCCCGTCACGCCACCCCTCGTCTTCTACGATTTCTCCCGCCAGCGGCGTGCGCTGGAGCACTTGAGAGCTGACTTGACTGCCTTCTAGCTCCTTCCAGAGCCCCCTAGGCAGCTGCCTCCATTCGGGGGGCCCCGGGGCCAGGCCGGGCTATTGGCTGGGGTGGGAGCTCACGTGGCGTGGCCCAGCAACAGAGGCTTGTCCTGTGGCCTCGACTCCTCGGCTCTCATGGCCCTTTGTCCCTCCACCCTGGGAGCCCCCGCACACCCCGGGGCCTGGGCCACAGGCGACCCAGAGCAGCGCCCTGAGAGGCACGCTTGTGGAGAGCACGGCTTGGAGGGACCCCTCTCTTCCGGAGAGCACTGCACACTCCCAGGTGCGTCCCCGCTGGACGCGTGCTGTGCCTCTGCTCCTGGGGGGGGGGGGGGTCCCAGACCAGCCCAGCCCAGCCCAGCCCAGCCCTGGAGGTCATGGCGGTCCCCTGGAGCCCCGTGGGGAAACCGGCACCAAGTCCTGTCCGCCTGGCCAGCAGAGTGGTGCCCGGCAGTCTGGGTTCTCTCTCCAGAACCGTCGCTATGGTTTCAAACCGAGAGGAGGTGCCGGTGGCCGGTCAGACTCGTAAACTTCGATGCCTCCCCCCACCCCCACCCCGCCCCAGGCCTTCCTGACCGCGAGCCGCCCTCCGAGCCCTCCCGGCCCTGGGCCCCCGAGGGGGCTGCACCTGCTGACGTGTCTCTCTCTTGACCTTCTCAGCCAAAACAGAGTGGAGTATGAGAAGAGGGTTCGAGCACAGGCCAAGAAGTTTGCACCTTCATAAGCGGCGACCGCGTGGCAGCGTAAGAAGGAAGGGATTGGTCTGGCAAGAACTTGTTTACAACATTTTTGCAAACCTAACGTTGCTCTGTTCAATTACTAGTCGCCTGGGGAGGGTTGGGCGGGCGCCACTTTCCATTTCCGCCACCGGTACACAGTCCTCGACTCGCTGAATTGCCCGGTTTTTCATACAGGGTCTCTTCCTTCAGTCTTTTGTATTTTTGATTGTTATGTAAAACTTGCTTTTATTTTAATATTGATGTCAGTATTTCAACTGCTGTAAAATTATAAACTTTTATACTTCGATGAGCCCCGAGGAGCTAGTTTCCTAGTTTCCTTTGCTCGCGGATGCAGGCATGCTTCCCACAGTGTAGAGCTACGCCCGGCCTCAGCTGGCCTCCCTCCCGCCTCGGTCTCCGCGCACCCTGGGTTGTGTTGCTTACGAGCCTCAGATCCAAAGTCAGCCGGCGTCTCGTTCCCGCATCACTTCCTTTGTGTCTATATGGCGTTTTGTCTGTGTTGCTGTTTAGAGTAAATAAACTGTTTATATAAAGGTTTTCGTGGCATTATCGTCATTAAGAGCGTGAGGAGGCGGCCTCGCGGGGCCCGGCCCCCCACGCGGCTGCAGGCCGCCGGCGCCCAGCTCGCTGCCGTGCTCGGCTGCGCCTGGACCCGCGCGGCGCTCGGCCCGGGCCCTGTGAGGAGCGCCGTGTACGAGGAGGTGTGTGAGGAGGTGTGTGCCCGGGGGTTGTCTCCCGACCCCGGGTCTCTGCGCTCCTCAGAGGGCGGGTCTGGTCAGGGCGGAACTGGCGTCCGGAGCCTCCCGGAGCTGGCACCGGCCGGTCCGAGGTCCTCCGGGCCCCAGGGAGGACCGTGCGCGGGCACTGGCCGGAACCCTGCCTGGGGGGGTCCTGGGCGTCAGGATGCCCCGGAGGCAGGTCCGAGGCCACTGTGCGCGGGCGCTTCCTTTTTCCTGAAGGGCTGTTCTCAGAAAGCACCCCAGAAGCTGAGCCTGCCGCGCAGCTTCCAGAGCTGGCCACCTGCTCACTTGGCCCCAGCCGGGAGGTGCCGCGGAGCAGAGGGGGACAGGCCCAGTACCCCGGGGCCTGGTGCCAGCAAGGTGGGGCCTTGGCCTCCTGGTCCCAGGGAGCACGGTGCGGAGTAGACGGGAGGCCCGGAGCCTGCCCTGCGCCGGCTGGCCTCGCCTTCCCGGCCGGCTCACCTGTGTGGCTCCGGTGCAGGGACCCGGCCGGGCCAGACGGGTCCCCGAAGGGGCCAGGGCCCTCGGTCAGGAAGGGCACCTCGACTCGCCAGGCAGCAGGATGGCAGTGGGTTGGGGGGGGGGGGGAGCGTGAGGCCCCCGTCCACAGCTCCTGCGTGGCCCCGCGGTCCCAGTGCCTTGCTCGCTTGCTCGGCTGGACACGTAGCTGAGCTCGACGCTTGCTGTTGGCGATGTATTTTTCTAATGCGGAGGGCCCCCCGGGGGACCCAGCCGGGTCGTGTGTGTGCGAAGCCTCTCCCAGAATGTCTTATTTTGTAATGACTCAACTACACTTAGTAATAGCCACACGTGTATATGGTTAATATATATGGAAATTCAATATATTTTCTAGTTAAAGCATTCTGAAGTAATCGATGTTTCTAGCAAATTGTCATGACTTCGACTAATGAAATGTCCTCTTGTGCCACAGTCCTTGGCTTAACGAAGATGTAACTCTTGTAACGGGGGAAGGAGGGACTGTGCCCGTCCTGTTTCTGCTGTGAGGGAAGAGCCTGTTCCCGGCATGAGGCGCCTGATACTTAGTAAGGAATTGTGGGCAATACGTTAACCACTGTATCTGAGAATCCTCTAATTAAAACATTTCCACAAGTGCTGCCTGCAGGCTGTGTCCTTTCCTGCCCTGTGCCACGCGGGCTGCCCCACCGCTGGCCTCGAGTCAGACCCTCGGTGGTTCGCGCGGGGGGGCGTGGGGGGGGTGGGCGCTGGTCCCCTCTGTCGTCCCCGCTGGGACCAGGCGAGGGCAGCGAAGGCAGGGAACACATCCCGTGCTGACCCTTGGCGCCGGAGGAGGGTGTCCCTCCTGGGGACCCCGGGCCGGGCCTCCACAGGAAAGGGCGTCGAAGTCCTCAGGTGCCCAGACCCTGACCGCGTGTCAGCCCCACCTTGGGGCTCCCGGGACAAGCCGGCCACCGGAAGACGGGCTGTGGGTCCCCGAGAGTCCCCCTGGCCTCCCTGGACTGTCCCGCCCAGGCCAGTGCCGCGCGCTCACACCTGTCTACCGAGCAGCGCCACCTCATTCCCTAACTGGGCCGCCCCAAACCCTCCTGGTTCGCATCAGCTCGAGTTGGGCTCTGTGGACGGGCGGCCTCCGTTTTGAGGTTGCCATGACGACGAGTTGCCAGGTTGGAGGGCCAGGCTGAGCGCTGACTTGGGCTGGCTCGAACCAGTCTGAGCCTGCTCCAGCAGGGAGGGGCTGGCCCTGGTGCCGAGACAGAAGGGGGGGGGGGGGGGTTCTGCAAGGTGGCCTGTGAGGCTCGTCCAGAGACCTCCGGACCCTGTGACCCCCACCTGCAGAGGCCCTGACCCTGACCCAGGAGGCTGGCTTAGGACCACGGGGTGGGCAGGGGCTGGAGCACCTGGCCCCATCTGCTGTCCGGACCCCAGGAAGTTGGCAGGGCCGGGGCCTAGGTCCTCCCTTCCTGGTCTCTGCCTTCCCAGGTGACCTGCCACCACGCTCCTGAACGCTGCCCCTCCCACTCCTGGAGCCCCAGAACCTGGGCCCCCATCGTGCAGAGTGATGCTGGGTATTCAACTCCCCCAGCTTTGCCTTCTGATGTCACACACGACCTTCGCCCCCTCCGGGGTGGGCCGGCACACCTGCCCCTGGGCCAGAAGCTGACGCTCGGGCTCAGTGGACAGACACTGGACAGTGGGCTGCAGCCAGGCCGCCCTCCCTCACAGAGACCCGCAAAGCCCTGTGTGGGCCTGCTCCCCTTCCACCGCCAGGCCTGGCGCCCAGGACCACCCTGGTCCTGCACAGCCTGCACAGGCGTCGCCTGTGCGGGTGCTGGCAACTGGGCCCCAGGAGCCAGCATTTCAGGTGAGGGGCCAGACCCCCTCCCACCTGGAGCCACCTCTTCTGCTGGCAGAAGCACCCAGGATGGCACAGGTGATGGGACAGGTTCCCGCAGTCAGCGCCGTGGCCAAGTCCCTGGGTGAGCCCCCACAATTCTCCTAGGCTGCCCCACTCCCACCCCCACCCCTGCAGGCCTCTGACAGGTGCCTCGGTGCCAGTGGGAGCGGTGGGAGGAGCCTTACTGCCAGAAGGCTATGCCTGCAATTCCAAGGTCTGCCACCAGAGGGCATCAGGTCAAGCATGTATTTTTTTTTTTTAAGATTTTATTTTACTTGATTTTATTTTTACATTTTTAATGTTTGTATATTTTTGATTGAGAGAGAGAGAGCACGAGCAGGAGAGAGGCAGAGAGAGAGGGAGACACAGAATCCGAAGCAGGCTCCAGGCTCCGAGCTGTCAGCACAGAGCCCAACGTGGGGCTCGAACCCACAAACCGTGAGATCGTGACCCGAGCTGAAGTTGGATGCTTCACCAGCTGAGGCCCCCCCAGGCACCCCAAGATTTTGTTTTTTAACTAATATCTACATGCGACGTGAGGCTCCAACCTACAACCTGAGATCACTAGTCACACGCTCCACTGACCGAGCCAGCCAGGCGCCGCAAGGGTGAGGTGGCCTTACAGAGACGCCCCCTCACCTCCTGTGCTGCCTTTCTCCCTGCTCTCCAGCGGCCATCCATCTGGAGCCTGGGGGTTTTCCCCTGGCCCCATGGAGGAAACCACTCCCCTGCCTGCCCAAAGCCCAGAAGGTGTGAGCCCCTGGGTCAGTCCCAGCCGCCTGACCCTCTAGGTGAAGTGTTTTGTGCCCAACTCCTGCTGTGACAAGTGCATGTCCCACATTGCCTGCTCCCGGCCTCTCTCCCCACTGTGGAGTCACCCCCAACCTACGGAGGCGGGAACTGAGTCCCTGGAGGGCCAGCCTGCTGTGACCATGGTCAAGTACTAGCTTCTCACTGAGAACCCCCCTCACTGACAGGTGCATACTATGTCCATTTTACAAAAAAGGGAAACTGAGGCCCAGAGCTGGGCTATGAACCCAGCCGGTTGCTGTGTGGCCCTGAAAAAGCTCTTTCCCTCTCTGGGCTTCAGTTTCCTTATCTGTAAAGGACGGTCGTAAGGTCTCCTCCACCCCAGCAGGCCGCAGTGTTAGGCCTGAAGCCTCGGCGGTGCTGGCCTCCAGTCCCTTGCTCCCCAAAGGGCATTGGATGGGGGTGCGGGCAGGGGCCCCTCCCCTGGCAGCTGCCCTTCCTAACATCCTGTTTACAGCAGCCGCAGAATCTCTTCACCCCAAAGCCACGATGATCACCATGGCAACCAGGCCTGTGTTTGTTCCAACAGGTTGGCAGAATCTGACGAAAGACTGCAGGAGGGGAGGGCATCAGCACCGAGATCCTGGCTCAGGACCCGCCAGTCCCCGGGGAAGAATGGTAACTGTCCCCTCCCGGATTCCTGCCTCGTCGTCTCGTGCAGAAGGAAGCCGAGGGGTGGCTGGTCTCTCGCTCCCCTGCACCCTTCTGCCCCCATTTGCCTGGCTGTGCTGGGTCAGGATGGAGGCAGGGCCTGGAGACAGAGCTTCCAGAAGGAGAATCCACCCTGTGGTGCTGCCCCCGCCCCCCCCCCCCCCCAGCCATAGTTCTGTGTCTCCTCCAGTACAGATGTGCGGAGGGCAGCTTGCACGTGTGTGGGTCTGAACCCAGGAGCTGAGACAGGAGGTGGCCCATCAGAGCAGTGTCCACTCCGGCTTGGGGTGATAGAGGAAGCACGTGGTTCCCCCACCCCGGGCTCCCCACACTCCGGCACCCACCCACCCGCACCACGAAATAAAAGGCACAGGTGTTCACAGGCGGACGGGCTGCCTCCCTGTGTGCAGCTGTTGGAAACCTGTTCCTCCAGCCTCTGGCCCTTCCTTCAGCTCGGCTGACCCCTGGCCTCCCCCGAGCAAACTGTCCTCCCCTCTGGGCCTTTCTGTGTCCCACACTGCCTGGGGTCCCACATTAGCGATGAGGTCCTCTGAGTTAAAAACATCTCCAAATCTGTCGATCCTCTAAATACAAGGTACCCTGATGATCCAACAAGATCAGCCAGAGGCAAGGCGGGGATCCGGGGACCCGGCGCCCCTCAGACAGCTCCAGAACCTCCACGTTCCTTCCAGGACCTCTAGCACCAGCGGGAACTTGTTAGAAACGCAGATGAGGGCACCTGGGTGGCTCAGTTTTCAGCTCAGGTCACGATCTCGCCGTTTGGTGAGTTGGAGGCTGGCGTTGGGCTCTGCACTGACAGGGTGGATCCTGCTTGGGATTCTCGGTTTCCCTCTCGCCCTACCCCACCCTCCCCCCAAATAAATAAACTTAAAAAGAAATGCAGACGGGTCACCCCTACCTAGCCCAGACTTTTGGCATCAGCAGGTCTGGGGCTGGTGCAACAATCTGTTTTAACGAGCTCTGCAGGCCAACACAGTGTGGTGCTGGCTCAAATTTCAGAGGGGGTGCAGGGTGGGCTAGGAAGGGTGCGCGCGGGGCATCCCGCCCAGGCCTGAGGTTGCAGGTGGCGCCAGAGCCCTCACCTGCGCCACCGGGAGGATCACCCAAGTGGTGATCGGGGTGGTTGTGGCGCGTCCCGGGTTGGTGCCTGCAGCACCCCTCGCCCGGGGTGCAGGCTGGCGGTGGGGTCAGCGCTTGGGCTGGGAGGGCGACTCGAGATGGCTGCGCAGCCCTTCCAGAAAAGTCCTCGCTGCGGCCCGGGCTTGTCTGATGCGGTTTCGGTGATTCTGGCTTCCCGAGGGTCCCCAGGGGACGGGGTCCTGACACGGCAGAACCTGCTCCCCGCTCTGGGCCTACCGGTGGCTTGGCTGACCGCCCCGCCCCCCCAGGGGAGGGGGCTTCGTGGCCCGACCCGCTCGGCGGCCTGGGTGCGGAGGGGATCGCGCGCGCGGCGGGAGCGGCGGGGGCGTGGCGGGCGGGAGCGGCGGGGGCGGGGCTGGGGCGGGCCCCGCCGCCAGGCCCCGCCCCCGCAGCGCTCTGGGTTCGGCGCGGCTGCTAGCGCGCGCTGTGCCTGGCGTCTCTGGAGCGGGTGCGGAGCGCGGCATCTCCGGAGCCCCCGACCGCGCGCCCCCGGCCCGGCCCACGGTGAGTGCGCGGCCTTTGGAAGGCCTTGGGGCGCCCCCTCCTGCGGCCGGCGCCCGGTCCGGCTCCTGCGTTTGCGGACCCCGAGGGGGCGCGGGGAGGCCCCCCGAGGAGGAGGGCGGCAGGAGGTCGCGAAGACGCTCCCTCGGCTCCGGGGAAATTGAAGCCGGCGCGTGCTCGGAGGGACGGTCTCGGGCCCTTCTCTGGGCCCGCGTCCCCAAGAACGCCGGAGCGGGCGGGGATCGAGGAGGCGGGCAGCAGGACCCCCCCCCCCCCCCACCACCACCACCCAACGACGCCGTGGCCCCCATCCCCGCCAGGCGCAGGCCGCCGGTGGGTTGCGGCCAGGGACTTCAGAGACCCTCCGCGGGGTTTCCCAGGCAACCCGCCGGGGGCCGGGGCGGGGGGGAGATGCCCCCAGTGCCCAGTCCCCCCCACCCTGCCGCCAGTCTCCGTAGGACCCTTAGTCTCCACAAAATCCCTCCACGGGTCGGAATGGTGTAAAACAACACGCACCTACCAGGCTTCTGACCTGCCCGCGACCACCCGCTCATCAGGGAGGGAAGGACCTCCACGGATCTGGGGGCCCCCACCCCCGAGGCTCCCGCGGGGAGCACCGAGAGGAGGGGGACGGGAGGGGAGGGAGGGGGGGCATCACGGTGGAGACCGGTGAGTGAAGAGCCGGGGAGGGAACCTCGGAGGAAGAACGGACAGAGAATTTCATTTTTCATGCGTTCATTCTAGAAGCATCTAGGTAGCCCCTGACAGTTGATCTCAGACTTCCTAGGGCTTCAGGTCCAGCTGCGGAGCTCGCTTAAAATCATTCCCAGGCATCTCCCCAGGGACTGGGTTGGGATTAGATCTCAGGGAGCAGCATTTGTGATGGACACGGCTGCTGAGCTGTGTGCAGGGGAGCATTGTCTAGGGAGTCACAGGACAGTGAGAAATCCAGTAAAAAAAAAAAAAAATGTGAAGGGAGTGGCTGGCTGGGAAGAGAAGGCTGAGAGGGTGACACAGAGACCAGAATGTGGGGCCAGACATCCTGCCACTGCCCGTACACACCCAGGGTAGCATCAACGGACCCCTGCCCTCGCTTCACCAGGGACCAGATTTTGATAAGAAGGGACCTAGTGTTCTGAGTGTTTATTATCAAGGTGTTTATTCATCGTGAGGGTGGCCAGGTGGCCACGGGGGACACTAACTAGGGAGATACATCTGGCTCTGCTCAGGTGCCCCTAGACTCACCCGCTTTGGTGCCACCTAAGCCCACAAGTGGGCTTACAGGAGACGGGTGTGGCTTACAGCCCTCGCTTTGAGTCCTGGCTCCAGGCGGGTCAGCCCAGCCCCGGGCTGCGAAACGGGACAGTGATACCAACTTTGCAGAATTGTCTTTCCCCATTCACCCTGGGTCTTGAAGACGGCCAGGGGACAAGGTGGTACTTTCGGCTTGGCCCCAGTGCCAGTGTGGCATTCAGCTCCTGGGCCAGCCTCACTTTGTCCATCGGGCAGTCGCTCTGGCCCTGGTGGCCGGGCACAAGTGGAGGCTACAGACACATTTTGCTGTGTGCTGCTGCCCGGGGCCAGAAGGGACAGAGACAGGGAGAGCTCAAGGAGGGGCTCTGTAGGGGGCCGGCAGAGGGTCCCTGCAGCCAGCAAGTGCTTCCTGGGGGTCAGCCACGCACCCACCGCTGGTGTGGCTCCGAGTGAGGTGCTGGCTGGCTCCCAGGGCCCAGGCCATTTGGTGCAGAAACGTCATCAGTGCCCCAGCAGCCAGGGGTTTCCAGGGCAACTGGAGGAGTGTCTGGGTACCCAGGGATGAACCATCTCTCCCAGACACTGGTGCCCAGACGCCACTTTTGCCCCCATCCGGCCCGTGGGCTGAGGGAGGGAGCCCCACGGAGGGGGAGCCAGCCTGTCTGGACCCCCAGAAGTGGGGTGTGCCGGGAGCTTAGAGCTTGAGCACCACAGAGTGGAGTTCATCCCTGGCCACTTGCTGGCTCTGTGGCCTTGAGTAAGCGCCTAACCCCGGGGCCTCAGCTTGGGGCCTTTTGGGGGCTGTGATTATGAGGTGACGTGGCTCCCCCTCTACCCTGAACGTTTTATTGCCACAAAGACACCCCGTCTCTGCGGCTCAGGCCGCTTGGTTCCTGCGTCACGTTTGTCTCTGGGACCGTGAGCCCCTGTAGCCCCTGTCACACGCAGACGCAATTGGCGGTTGCCCTGGCAACGGCTCAAGCAGTGGCTGCTCCCTTGCTTTGGGGGGCCGGGGGGGCGGGGTGGGTAGCAGCCTCTTCCCCACAGCTAGAGAGGAGGGGGGTGCCCTGATGCCCGTCCCCTTAGGACCTCGCTGCTGGCGGTAGGGGCGACAGCTTCCAGAACCACATGCCCCAGCCGCTGAGCCCCGTCCACACATCCTCCCGATCTTTGAAGGGAGGCTCCCGGGGGAGGCAGTAAGAAGTACGAGGAAGGTGGGGGCCTCGTTTCAGGGCCATGGGCCAGTTGTCCTTTCTGTCCCCAGCTCTCGGGTCTGATCAGATGAGACCCTCTGAGCCCAGCATTCCCCGGGGCCCCGTAGAACCAGGGCTGGGGCACCAGGGGGTAGGAGGATGTGCCATCTGCAGTGGTGGCCTGAGCAGGGACGGCAGCGCAGGGACCAGTGAGAGGCAGACAGACACAGCTGGGAGCAGGCATCCGGTTTGTTCAACAAAATCTGTAGGACTCATGAGGTGGCGTCTGCCCTGGCCCCAGCGCTCCCAACAGGGCACAGGATTCTAAGCAGGAGGGAGCAGACGTTAAGTAGAGATGTGCAGGAACACGGGCACGATCCGCGAACGGCGGGCACAGCCTGGGGAGCTGGCCTGGGCACACAGGGCACAGGTGGGTCTAACCTGGCTGTCCCACCACTAACTGCCCATGAGATCGGGGGCAGGTATAGTTGGAGCCGGCTGAGTCCCCCTTTCCTGTTTTGTCCAGTGAAAACGACAGTGCTTCTCTGCACGGCTGTGCCTGGGCTGGAGGGGCCCTCAGTGAGTGGACAAGTGGGCACCACCAGGGAAGGGGACCAGGGCAGTGGGTGCAAAGGCCCTGTGGTACCCTGAAGGGAGCATATGTCCTGTGCAGAGGCACAGGCTGACATCCTGGGGCAGGGAAGTCCGAAAGGTGGGCACCGAGGGGCAGATTCAGCCTAGCGGGGTGGGGGGTCAGCACTTTCCTCTGCTAGTTTTCAGCAGGGGTGCACGAAGACCACCCTGGGGTTTGGGGAGGCACAGGCGGGTCCCTGGCGGGACCAGGGAAGGGGTCGGGTGCCTGGGCTGGTCAGGGCTGAGCAGGAGCAGGGCTCGAGGGCCCACGGCTGCTTAGTGGTCCTTCTGCCCTTCCTCCGGGGTCTGCAGGGGACACTGTGGCCCCAGGGGGAGGTGTGCAAGTGCGCCCACAGGGAGAGGATGGGGCGCTGTCCCTGGCTGTGCTGGGCGGGTGAGGACTTCGCCAGCGGCCCCTCCTGCGCATGCTGGCCACTCGGGGTGAGGGGGTCTCGAGGAAGGCCCCAGGCACGGTGGCCTCTTCTTGCCCAACCTCCTCTGCAGGATGAGGACTTTGGGAGTCCTGGGGAGGGGTTGCCTCCTGCAGGACCTTTGCCTGCCCTGGCCCCAGACTGGACCATTACAGGCTGGGTGAATTGGGCACCCCTCCCCGACAACTCCGTCCGGTTCGCAAAGCGCCCGGGAGATACAGGCACTTGCTGCTGAGCGGTCCTAGGACCCCAGGGACACAGCCAGGGGTCCCGGCCCTAGATGGGCGGCGGCGGCGGGAGCGTGGCAGTAGGGGCCCTCTGCGGTGAAGTCCAGCAGCAACCGGTGACGGAGCCCGGACCGTGCCAGCCCGACCACCACCTGGCAGCCTCGTCCCGTCCCCGGCGCGGCCCCGCAGGGATGTCCCGTCTTGCAGATGGGACACGAAGGCTGAGGGAGCCCGAGGGAGGGGCCCCCGGTGGCCCCTGGGTGCCCAGCGCGGTGCAGCAAGGGAGCCGAGTCGCAGGGCCTCAGGCTCCCGTTGCCCCGCGGAGGCCAGGAGGCTGCGCCGTCAGGAACGCGGCTCGTGTGCGCTTCTGGCGGATCCGTCCGCCGCTCGATGTGCACCCGGTGCGGTTTCTGGGGCCGGCGCGGCGGTGCTGCTGGGACGTGCAGGGGCCGCAGCCGTGCGCTCTGCCCACAGACCGCCGGCCATGACGACCCTGCTGGAGATCAAGAGCAGCGTGCTGCGGCAGGTGCAGGCGTGCCCCACCTTCCGCCGGAGGGCCGAGGGAGAGCCGGCCGCCACCAGCGCTGACCCCCCGGAGCCGGCCGCAGGGGCTTGGTGGGTGCTCCGCGCCCGAGCCTGCACCGTCGCGCGTCCCCGGGGGAGCTGGGAGAGCGGGGCGCGCCGTGGACGCCGCGCTGGGTCCCCGGATGTGTGGACACGGGGAATCCCCTCGAGACGCACGGCCGGCAGCTGGTCCTGGGCAGGGGGCGGGTGTGTGCCGGGGTCCCGGGTCTCAGGCCTGGCCTCTCCCTGCAGGAAGCCTGGGGACGGCGTGGAGTTCTTCGCGCACATGCGCCTCATTCTGAAGAAGGGGGAGGGCAGACAGGGCCTGCCGTGCCCCGAGGTGAGGATGGCCCAGAGCTGCTGCCCGGTGTGGGCCTCCCCGCCAGCCCCCTCTGCAGCGGGCCCCCACCCCTCAAACCGACTCCCGCCGTCCCTGGGGCCCTCCCCCCTCTAGACCCTCACCCCAGTGCTCCTCACAGGTCCTCTTGCGCAGCGGTTCGCCAGCCCCTGCTGAGCCCGTGGACCCCAGCCGTGGCCTGAGAGCCCTGACCCAGGAGGAGGTAAGGGGGGAGGGGGCGTGGCCCCAGGGAGGGTCTGGGAGCACCTAAGATGGGCCTGGCCCAGGATCTGGGGACAGGGTGGACCCCAGAGGTGACAAGGGTGAGTGGGCCGGGACTTCCCATGCAAGCCAGTAGGAAGCAGAGCTCAGGGGGCCAGTGCAGGGCCCAGCAGGTGCAAAGGTCCTGATGCTGGCACTGCGGTCTGCCAGTGGGGGGAGCTCCTGAGGACTGCCCACCCCCCCCCCCCCCCCCCCCCCCCCCCACCCCCGCCCCTCCCAGACATACAGGGGGCGGAACCAAGAAGCCCCAGCCCCCAGTGGCCAGGGCTCACGGCCTGGGGCTGAAGGATACGGGGATGGGGCGGCTGGGACTCAGGGTGTGCGCCCCGCCCCACCCACAGGTGGAGATGCTCTATGAGGAGGCCTTGTACACAGTCCTCTACCGTGCAGGGACCATGGGCCCTGACCAGGTGGATGACCAGGAGACCCTACTGGGCTACCTTCAGCAGGTGAGCCCCACCGGCCCCGCCCTCCCTGCTGGCCTGGCCGTGCCTTGTCAGGGGAGCCCTTTCCTCTGCCTGGAGGCATCATCATCAGCCATGTAACACACACAGATTCGCCCCACGTACGGAACACACACATACCCACACGTGCATGTGCAGACACATGTATGCGCTGGTAGGCGTGCCTGGGAGGATGGAGGGATGGGGACACACACACACACACACACACACACACAAAGAAGGGTAGAAAGCACAAACCGACAGAGGAACGGACCCAGAGGATGGACCGACAGATAAACAGATCTTTCCTCCTCCTCTGTGTGTGTGTGTGTTTCCTCTGCCCCGGGAGGCCCCCAGGACAATGGCCAGGTTTGCCTCGGGGGTACCTGGGCCCTCACACCGGCCCACCCTCTACAGGTGTTTGGTACCAGCCCTGAGGAGCACGCTGAGGCCATTGAGCGTGTGAAGAAGGCCAAGGTGAGGCTGCCACCCACGTGGGCAGACACTGGCCAGCCGCGGTGCTAGGGCTCGGGGTGGGGAGGACACAGAGCAGGGCCTTGTCGCGGTCACACCGAGCCTTCTGCAAGAGGCCGGTCAGCACCCTCTGCCCACAGGCCCCCACGTATGCCCTGAAAGTCTCTGTCATGCGTGCCAAGAACCTGCTGGCCAAAGACCCCAATGGTGAGTGGGGACCAGCCTGGACCTCGGCTGTGCCCGGGTCCGGTGGCCACGGAGGGACGGAGGGCCCAGGGCTGGCGGCTGAGGCGCCCGATGTGTCTCAGGCTTCAGCGACCCGTACTGCATGCTGGGTATCCTGCCGGCCTCGGGTGCCCCCCGGGAGCCAGGGCCGCGCACGGAGCAGCGCTTCAGCTTCCGCAAAGGCAGCAAGCGTGGGGGTCCGCTCCCGGCCAAGTGCATCCAGGTCACCGAGGTCAAGAGCAGCACCCTGAACCCTGTCTGGAAGGAGAACTTCGTCTTGTAAGGGCCCTGGCTCAGCTGGGCGGCAGGGCGGTCGGGCAAGGGGGGCTGCCTGCTGGGCCAGAGCATGTCCTGAGGACACAGGCCGGTGGCTGCCACACTGTGCCTGCCCCAGGGACCCGAGCGGGGGCTGTTCACGTGACCACTGTCCAGAGGAGGAAATCGCCTCAGAGAGAGGTGCCATGCCCCGGGGGCCTCACAGTCAGGATCCAAATCCGGGCGGCCTGTCCTGAGAGCTCGAGCTCGTGGACCCCTGCCCGCAGCTCCTGAAATTGTCCCTGCCCTAGCCCTGGGCAGGGGATGGTCCTCCACCTTCTGGGCTTCTCTCCGTTTTCCTTACAGTGAGATCGAGGATGTCAGCACGGACCAGCTGCACCTGGATATCTGGTAGATGCCCCTGGTCCCTGCAGGGCAGCCGGTGTGGGTGCACCTGCTCGGGGGGGGGGGGGGGTTGAGAGAGGACACTCAGGGCCCAGCCAGGCTCCAGACAAGCCAGGTTTCCGCGCCCTGCCCCTAGGGACCATGACGATGATGTGTCTCTGGTGGAAGCATGCAGGAAGCTGAATGAAGTCATCGGCCTGAAGGGCATGAGCAGGTATGACAGGTGGGACCCTCGTGCCCCCCAGACACTGGGGCTGCAGCTTGGCCACGTGGGCCAGCAGAGAGTAGCTCCCCAGGGACTAAGGTGGGGCCGCCCCCCCCCCCCCCCCCTGCCCAGGTATTTTAAACAGATTGTCAAGTCGGCCCGTGCAAATGGGACAGCAGGGCCTGCGGAGGACCACACAGATGATTTCCTGGGGTGTCTCAACATACCCGTCCGGGTGAGTGGGGGCCGGGGCTTTGCTCACGGACCGCCTGTTTGTGGGGTCTCATCCTCCGGGGATACTGCTGGTGGGTCTGCCCTGCGACTCCCCCAAGCATCTCCTGGCCTTCTTGGGCTGGTGGGGCCTTGAGCTGCAGGGAAGGGGGAAGGAACAGCTTCCTGGGGGTCTGGGCACCCCTGAGGGCTCACTCGGTGCTGACCACCCGTCTCCGGGGCCAGCAGAGCTGTGTGTTCTCCTCTTGGTCCCACAGAGAGTCCGTGGGAGGGAGCTGGAGGGGGGATGGCGGGTGTGAACCCTTTCCTTTCAGGAAGTGCCGGTGGCCGGTGAAGACCGCTGGTTCAAGCTGGAACCACGCTCCAGCGCCTCCCGCGTTCAAGGAGACTGCCAGCTGGTCCTCAAGCTGATCACCACACAGGTGGGGAGCCGTGGGGGTCCCCCGCCCTGCGTCTTGGCCGTGCACCCCTGCCCACGGGCTTGGGCAGGGCTGGTGACGGGCGGCTCCTGCATTCCAGAGGGACACGGGCATGAGCCAGCGCGGGCGGGCGGGCTTCCTGTCCTACATGCTGCTGCTCAGTCGTCTCCTGCAGTTCGAGCACCGATCCGAGGAGGTAGCCTCGCCCTCCGGACGGGGCTGACCGGGCGCCTGGGGAGGCAGAGCAGGGGAGCCTGGGCACCGGGGGGAGGAAGGGATGGCGGCCCCTGCCTGCATCCACGCCTGCCCCCAACTCCCCCAGCCCAAGGCGAGCTGCTGGCGGGGAGAGCTCAGCGGGCCCGCGGCCACGATCCTCTGCCTGCACGGCGCGCAAAACAACCTGTCGGCGCTGCAGCTGGCTGTGCTGTGAGTGGGCGGGGCCTCCGGGGGCGGGGCACAGGGAGGCCGGCGGCGGGTGGGCGGGCCTCGGGGCGGGGCGAGCGAGGGAAGGAGTCCTCTGAGTGGGAAGGCATGAAAGGGGGCGGTGCCATGGGGGAGTTGGGGGCGTGTGAGGGGCAAGTAGGAGGGGCACGGGGGGGGTGGTCTCATCGGGGTCTCCGTGCCCATGGGCGGGGCTCCCCCCGACTTGCAGGCACTGGCAGGTCAGCAGCCGCCACCATCAGACCCGGACCCTGGACTACGGCTACCTGCTGGGGCTGCTGGAGGACATGCAGGCGCATTGGGAGGAGGCGTCTTCGCTGCCCCAAGGGCAGGTGAGCTGTTCCTGGGGGGTGTGCTGTGGGGCCGCTGGCGCTGGGGCAGACAGGGCGGAGTGCTACCCACATGGGGTGCTGGGCTTACAGGGCCCTGTGGGGCTGAAAACAAACTTCATGACCCAGGATAGAGCGGGTACTGTGCAATGCTGAGACGGGGGATGTGTCCGAGTCCCAGGGGAGGGAGGTCGTGCCCTCCGTCTGGGCGAGGGACGGAGGGAGTGGGTGCTCGAAGCTGGGTAGGGGGAACGGGGGGCGCCAAGGCCCTGAGGCCGTGGGGACTGTGGTGGCTGAGTTTGGAGAAACCAGGCCCACGGATGGCCCGAGGAGGCCCTTGCAGACTGGCTGCCCCTACCCACCCCGTGGGGAGGGCAGTGGGGGTCAGCTCCGACGGGCCGGTGCCCCCAGGAGGAGAGCCTGGCTGACAGCTTCAATGCCTTCTCCGAGTTTGGGCTGCGGCTGCTGCGTCAGCTTCGGGACTTCTTCCCCGCCACCAACAGCACTGCCGTCTATCGTCTGGAGCTGCTGCTCAAGTGGGTGTAGCCCAGGTCCTGGCCGGGGGTGGGGGCGTGGGGGGTCGGTGGGGGTGGGTAGGGAGCTGGGCGGGGCAGCGCACAGTCAGCGGGCGGCCCCTCCAGGTGTCTCAGCAAGATGCAGATCTTCCAGCCTTCCTTTGAGGTGTGCTCCTTCCGGACAGAACTAAATGCGGACATCTCTGCTGCTCTGAAGGTGTGTCTGGTGGCGAATCTGTGCCCGGTGCCCGCCCCTCGCGGCCCACACGGAGGGTGCCCAGCCGCGCCCACTCCCGGCTCCCGGCCTGCTCCGCCACGCTCCAGGGCCCTTTTAACCTCCCCCCCAACCCACCACCCCGTGTTGGTGGCTTGTCTTGCAGAGAGGCAACCGTGAGTGGTATGACAGGCTCCTGAACACCAAGAGTCCTCGAGAGCAGGTGCCGCGGGGGAGGGGAGCGGAGGGGGGGGGCGGCAAGTAGGTGCGGGCCAGAAGGTCAGTGTGAACCGGGCTTCCTCGCAGTCGGGGCCGCAGCGCCTCGCCGGGCTGGTCGAGCTGGCGGACGCCGTCTACGAGGATCTGCAGTCCTGCTACGGCATCTACGCCAGCCTCTTCCACAGGTGGGGCCCCGGGCTCCGCCCGCCGTCCCCGCCCCCGGCCCCTCAGGGATGCCGCCAGGCCGGTGGCGGGGCAAGCAGGCGTGTGACATTTGTTCCCTGCAGCATCACCGACATCGACTTCTTCACACTCACTTTCCGGCAGCTGGAGCGACTGGTGAGGAGGGGCTGTGGGGAGAAGCCCCCGGGCCGGGAAGGGGCCCGCTTTCCCTGTTGCTGGTGGCCTGAATGCGTCCTCCTGAGTAGGTGGCCGAGGAGGCATGGGTGCTGACGGAGGAGCTGAGCCCCAAGATGACCCTCGAGGTGGCCTCAGGGCTCTTCGAACTGTACGTGACCCTGGCGGACATCCAGCGTTTCTGGAGCAGCATCCCCGGCCGGTGGGTGCCCTGCCCCAACCTATCTCCTTCCCCCCACCTGCCCTGTCTGTCTCCTCCCACTGTTGGCCTCCCAGACCTGCACCCCCTCCCACCTGTCCCGCAGCCTCCTCTAGGAGGCCTCTGGGACAGCCCGAGGGCCCTTGGAGGCAGGCTGTCCCGGGTGTCCCCTTGGGCCGGGACCCTGGGACGTGCTGGCTCAAGGTGTCGGAGTCCAGGCGAGCTCCCACTGGCCTCCTGCCACAGCGACAGCCGCTCCCTCGCCCTGGCTGGCATCCATGGCCCGTTCCTGCCCGCTGTGAAGCTTTGGCTGCAGGTGCTGCGGGACCAGGTCAGGTGGAGGCTGCAGGGAGCCGTGGATGTGGACACGGTGAGTAAGCGCCCGGGCCTGAGGGTGCTGGGCTCAGCCAGGGCCCCCCCCCCCCCTTGCCACCCAGGCCTCCTCCTGCCTTCCTAGCTGGAGCCCATGGACGCCTCCTCCAAGCACAGCAGTTCTGCGGCCTCGGCTAGTCTCTGCTTCAGTCACATCCAGGAGCTGTGGGCCCGCCTGGCATGGCCGGACCCTGCCCAGGCCGAGGCCCTGGGCACCCAGCTCAGCCAGGTGTGTTGGCTGTGCGTTGGGGAGCGTGGTCTGGGAGGAGACGAGTCTGGGAGGGCCGCGGGCCCAGGGGACACAGCCCGCAGCTCCTGAGCCCTCGTCTCCCACCGTAGGACCTGTGTGCGGCCACCCTCTTCTACACTGAGCTGCTGCGGAAGAAGGTGGACGCTCAGCCGGGGGCCGCGGGCGAGGCAGTGAGCGAGCCAGTGAGCGGCCTGGCGGGCAGGGGGCGGGGCCGGGGCCGGGGCGGGGCCACCACCGGGCTGCCGACCCCTCCCCCCCCGACGTGGGCCGCCTCCCCAGCTCTGTGTGGTTCTCAACAACGTGGAGCTCCTGCGCAAGGCTGCCGGGCAGACGCTGCGGGGTCTGGCGTGGCCGGAGGTGACCTCCGGGCCCGAGGGGGTGCTCCCGCGCCCTCTGCTCGGCTGTGCACAGGCCCTGGACGAAGACCTGCAGCAGGAGGTCCACACCGTGACGGCGCACCTGACCTCCAAGGTGGGCGGGCGGGCGGGCAGAGGACCCGGCCGCCCCCTCACTGCCACTTGGTGCTGAGCTCTGCCGTCCCTCAGATGGTGGCTGACATCAGGAAGTACGTGCAGCACATCAGCCTGTCGCCCGACTCCATCCAGAACGATGAAGTGAGGGCCTGGGCACCGAGGGGAGCGTGCGCGGGGTGGGGCCCGGGCAGTGTGGCACTGAGGATGCTGCCCGCAGGCCGTGGCCCCGCTCATGAAGTACTTGGATGAGAAGCTGGCCCTGCTGAATACCTCCCTGGTGAAGGAGAACCTTAGCAGGTACAGCTTGGGGCGGTTGGGCCGGGGCGGGGCCTGGGGTCCCTTCACGGGCACGGGCACGGGCACGGAGTGTCCCTGCAGGGTGCTGGAGGCCCTCTGGGAGCTGCTCCTGCAGGCCATCCTTCGGGCACTGGGGGCAAACCTCGACGTCTCTGCTGATTTCTACGGCCGCTTCCACTTTACGCTGGAGGTAGGTGGAGGGGCCTCCCTGCTGGGGCTCCCAGGCCCTTGTCCCGGGCACCCGGCCATGTGCCCTCGGCCGGGAGGCCTGGCCTTCCCAGCCCGGACCGCTCCCCTGGGACTCCCACCAGACCAGTGCCTCCTCCCTGCCGGCCGTCTGTGTGAGCAGCACCTGGGCCACCTGCCAAGACCGTTGTCGGGCCCCAGGCACTGGCATTCCCCCCCCCCCCCCCCCCGTTTGCGCTAGGTGTGACAAGTGGCTCTGCCCCAGGGCTCCCAGGCGCCCTGGTGCTGCTCAGGGCTCCGCCTGGCCCGGCCGCTAGCCCCAGCACGAGCCCCAGCGCGAGCAGTGCCCCACATTCCTCCCACTTCGCCCTGCCCCCAGGCCCTGGTGAGTTTTTTCCACGCGGAGGGCCAGGGTCTGCCCCTGGAGAGCCTGAAAGACGGAAGCTACAAGGTGAGTCTGGCCCCGGGACCTCGGGCGGCGGGAGAGGGGGGCGCGGCGCCGGGGGGGGGGGGGGGCCACGATCAGCAGCCCCTCGGCTCCCCAGAGGCTGGAGGAGGAACTGCGCCTGCATCAGTGCTCCACCCGCGAGTGCATCGAGCAGTACTACCTGGACAAGCTCAAGCAGGTAGCGAGGCCCCGTGTGCGCACGCGCAGTGTGGGCACGCGGCCCCGCCCCCGAACCCCTGCGCCGCGGTCACTGGCGCAAGCCCTTCCGCAGAGGTCCCTGGAGCAGAAGCGGTTCGGACGCCTGAGCGTGCGCTGTCACTACGAGGCAGCCGAGCAGCGGCTGGTGGTGGAGGTGCTGCACGCCGCGGACCTGCCCCCGCTGGACGCCAACGGTGAGGGGCGGGGCCGGGGCCAGCGGAGGGGGGCGGGGCGGGGCCGGGACCAGCGGAGGGGGGAGGGGGCGGGGCCGCCGCTCAGGGTCCGCACGCGGCTGTGCGCCCCCAGGCCTGAGTGACCCGTTTGTGATCGTGGAGCTGGGCCCGCCACACCTCTTCCCGCTGGTCCGCAGCCAGAGGACCCAGGTGAAGAACCGGACGCTGCACCCCGTGTACGACGAGCTCTTCTACTTGTGAGTGTCCCCCCACCCCCACCCCCGCGACCCCCGCCCCCTCCCGGACAGGGGGCAGGGCTCCAGGGACTGCCCTTCGCCCGCAGCTCTGTGCCGGCAGAGGCGTGCCGCCGCCGCGGTGCCTGCGTGCTGTTCACCGTCATGGACCATGACTGGCTGTCCACCAACGACTTCGCGGGGGAGGCAGCCCTCGGCCTGGGCAGCGTCGGTGGCATAGCACGACCTCAGGTGGGAGGGAGCGCGAGGGCCAGGCAGCCCGTCACCTTGCATCTGCGCCGGCCCAGGGCCCAGGGTGAGTGAGGGTCCGGGGGTGGCGGGTTCGACGGCCGCCGCGGTCTCATGCCGGCCCCACCCTCCCGCCTGTAGTGAAGTCGGCACTGAGGATGCTGGAGGGCCGCACCAACAAGGAGGCGCAGGAATTTGTCAAGAGACTCAAGGAGCTGGAGAAGTGCATGGAAGCGGACCCCTGAGCCCCGCCCGCCCCCCCCCCCCCCCAGTCCTGCCCCGCATCAGCTTTGTGCAGTGGGGCTCATGCTCCCCCGTGTGGTGTGCGTGCTGCCCCGGCCGTGTCTGTGTGGTGTGTACCGTGAACCCCTGGCGTCCAGCGAGCAGCCCCCCACCCTGGATCTGGGGGTAACTCGCGGGGCCTGGCCACCCGGCAAGCTTCTCTATCTGCAACCTTAGCTTGTGCAGCCCGCGCAGGGTTCCCGGAGGGGTGGCTCTGCTCTCCAGGAGGCATCAGGCTACGTCTGGAGGCGTTTTCGGTGCTCACGGCTACTACTGAAGGAGGTGCCACGGCACCCATGGCGAGACCAAGGACGCTGCTGGAAGTCCTGCGGTAAATGTGACAGCGCCCTCCGCCCAGCAAGGAACAGCCTGCCCCAAACGTTACCAGTGCCACAGCCCTTCTCAGAGGAAGCACGGTCTTCGCTTTGTGGGGTGGGGCGTGTGGCAGGGCCTCACAGGCCAACAGGAGGGATGGCCCAGGTTTGAGTCTGGACAACTCCAGCTGTGGTGGGAAACCGCTCCCAGGTGTCCTGGTGGAGGGACAAAGTGAGCGTCTGGGACCCTTCACCCTCACCCGAGGGCACACACAGAGGTTTGCTAAGCAGCGCCCGGGTCTCCAATCCCCACCTGGCTCCTAGGCCTGGGGGAGGGTGCCCCCACGTCACTGTGAGGCCGGGACCTCGTGCAAGGTCGATCGGTCAGGGTGAGGGGCCCCATGTCGGCCACTCAGCAGTGCAGTTACTGTCCCTCCGTGTGCGCACACGCGTGCCCACGCAAGATGGGCCCCAAGCCCGGCACCCCACCGTCCAACGGCCCAGACCCTTCCCGTCCCACTCGGCCTCACTGGAGACTGAGAGTCCCCTCCCCCCCATTCCCAGGGCAAGTGCAAAGAAACAGGCTCACACCGGGGTCTCCTGGCTCGCAGCTTCACTGGGAGGGCTCGAAGGCCCCAGAGCACAGCTGTGTCAGAACCGTGGGGACACAGTCCAGGGCCACTCGGTGTTGAGAGGGCTGAGGCTGCCAGCCTGTCTGTATCCCCACAAACCCTGCCGCTCTCTCTCGAGTTTCTTATTGCTCTGCCTCAAAAAATATACGTGTCTGCAACCTTTAGTCTCTCTGCCGTTTCTTGATTCCTTTCCAAACCTGGGCGGGGGCCCTGGCCTCTGCCTCCCGCTTCTGAGAACCCGGGCAGCCGCCACTGTCTCCTCCGTCCTCGGCATCAGGCCCACGCTCCACAGGCTCGTCCTCGCTGTCGCTGTCACTGCTGTCTGTAAGCAGCCTGAAAGGGAGAGGTGCGTTCACTAAAGGCACCATTCCCGGCACGCTCACTCACAGAAGCCCCAGCTGAGAACGGAGTCTCCTATTCCCCGTGTTCTCGATACCAGCACCTCTCCAGTGGGGCGGCCACGGTCCTTGACCACAGTCACAAAATCATCGTGCTGTTGTTTGGGGATCCACCGCCCCCCCCCCCCCGCCATCCACAGGAGGGGCCGAGGCCAGAGGACAGCCCTGGGTCTGACCTGTCCCCATACTGGGAAGCCCAAGGACCTACCGGGTGCCAGCCAGCGGCCTGTTGGGGTTTGCAAACTCTCGCCCAGAATCCACATCGAAAGGATCTGAACAGAGGAAGCAAGTAAGAAAAACACCCACACCTGACCTCAGAGCGCACACAAGCCTCCCACAAGCTGGGGCAGGATGCGCCGCCCCCCCCCCCCCCCCCCCCCCCCCGCTTCTCAAAAAGAGGCTGCATGCCTGGAGGAGGATTAGCATTAGCGTCCTGGCACCCAGCCAGGGGGCTTGTGTCCATGCCAGGCCTCACCGATTTCCTCCTCCCCGGGGTGCTCCTTGGCGCAGGCCAGGAACTCCTGCTCCGCCTGCAGCACCTCCTCTGGGCCGCTGCAGGCCGCGTACTTGTCCAGGAGCTGGCGGTTCAGGTCTAGGAAGCCCTTGCCCCATTTGAACTTCCGCAGCAAGATGACAGCAAGGTCGGAGAAGCCTGACGGTGAGGACACAGAAAACGCAAGGATGTTGACCATCCCTCTCCCATCCCGAGTGTGCTCCCAGCACCCTCAAGGCTGTCCCAAGATCTGACACTCCGTCCCACGGTCCAGACGGCCTGCTCACCCGCCTCCGCCATCCACTAAGGCCCTCTTCCCACGTCTCGTGGGGCCGCCTGCCTGAGCCTCTACCGGGACCATAAATTCTCTGAGGACAAGGGGAGGGGTGACAAAGGTGGGATTGGAATCCTAGCCTGTCCACCTTGACCACCCCACGGGCCCTCCCGTCCCTCCCGGGACGTGCCAGCAGAAAACACACCGCTGGGAGCCTAGCCAGACTTCCAGGCTGGCGGGCTCGGGCGCTCACCGAGGATGCAGAAGGTGGCGGCAAAAGCCTCCACGCAAGACAGTTTGCAGGGTCGGCCGTAGTTCACGGGGTTGGCTGCTACCAGGTGGGGCAGCAGCCGCAAGTGGCCCCCCCGCATCTTCCCAAACGGTGTCTCATCCAGTCGGGCCCAGGAGCAGTCGATGACCGCGACCCCACACCGTGCCACCAGCTGTCTGTCAGAAGCAGAGGAGGGCTAGGTTCTGGGGGCCCGCACCACGGTGGAGTCCTGAAAACTGACTTCACTAGAGATACAAGAACATCATTCCCCGGCCCCCAAACAGCCCCGACGGTGTGTGTTCCCGGGGTAGGCTCCTTTATTCACTCCACAAACGTTTACTGAGGTCCTACTATGTCCTGCGTTAGGGATGGGGGCGGGGGGCGCAAACTAGGCAGGTAGAAAAGCTCAGAAAGGAATGATGCGCCAGGGCCGGGGGCTTACTGAGACTCCCGCCCACGCCCCTGACCGCCCCCCCCCGCTCCTACCTGTCCGCGGGGGACACGTACTGGGAGCCCACGGGGCTGAGCACCAAGCCGCCGAACCTGTGGCCCAGGCGCAGGCAGCGCACCAGGCCCAGGCGGGCCAGCTTGCGGCCCGTGCAGCGCCGGGGGTCGCAGTGGCCCAGCTCCCACATGGCCAGCGGGCACGGCAGCCGCGCCGGCCCCGAAATGCCCTCGTCCTCGGCCGCCTCTGGCTCCACGGACGCTGCACCGGAGCAGAGAAGGGTACCGAGCCTCAGGCGCAGCTCCGAGGGCCCGCCCCGGGCCTGCGACCCCCGGCCCATTCCCCGATCGCGCCCCACTCACCTCGCAGCGCGGCGCCCACCTCCTCCGCGAAGGCCTCCAGGGAGCGGCCAGCGGGGCGCCGAGCGCGGCCGCCTTCGGCCACCGGCCCGCGCGCCGCCCTCCTGCGGCCCATGGCAGGGAGCAGCCTGGGGTCCCCGAAACTCGGGGCGCACGCCTCCTCTGCGGCCCACCTGCGCAGGCGCCGGGCGCCACTTCCGGCCCGGCGGCGCCCACGTGACCTAACGGCGCCCATGTGACGGCGCGCGCGGCCGGCGATGGCGGCGAGGCCGGGGGGCTTCCTGCTGCTGCTGCTGCTGGGGCTCGCGGCGCGCGGTTAGTGTCCCTGCGCCCCGGGGCCCCTCCCGTGCGTCCCCCGCCGGCGCCGCCCGGCCGCCTCCTCACCGCCCCGTTCCCCGCAGGGCCCGCTGCCGCCGCTGCCGCCAAGATGAAGGTGGTGGAGGAGCCCAACTCGTTCGGGTGAGCGGCCCCGCGGGGCGCGGCGGGGCGCGGCGGGGCCGCCCGGAGCCCGGTGCCCCCTGACCCTGCCGCTCCCCGTAGGCTCAACAACCCGTTCCTGCCCCAGACCAGTCGCCTGCAGCCCAAGAGGGATCCTTCCCCGCTGTCTGGTGAGTGCGGGACCCTGGATGCGGGGGCGGCGGGGCAGGGAGCCGGGAGCCGGCGTGGGTTCCCGACCCGGGGGCAGAGGGGCAGCCTGGGAGGCCCGTGCCTTGGTTTGTCAGCCTTTCAGAGCTTGAGGGCGCGATGCAATTCCAGAACGTTCTAGGACAAGTTAAGTCGCTACCCCTTTAGTCCTTTTTAATTCCGTCTGTGGAGGTGATCTCCGTGAACAGTTGGGTACAGACGTGTTTCATGCTTACGTTCATGAGCACACAAGTAAAAGCGTGCACTAATTTGCTTTCGTGAATTTTTTCTTTTTTAAGACTTATTTTTCTGTCTTTTTCTGTTAAAGTAATAACGATACAGGTTTGCTCATTTGCTGTTGTCGCTCACTGTGTGTCTTGGAACTTTTTAAGAGGATGAACATAGGTCTTCACCCTTTTCGCTTGATACTTAGTGGTTTATAGGATGGCTCTGCGTGTCTCTGTTGCCAGGTGTTTGGTTTGTTGGCCATTAGAAACTTTCCTCCTGCGGATCGCCTCTTCCTACCCTGTGTGAGTGGTTTCCTAAGGTCCCATACCACAACTGGAGTTGCTGGCTCGTTCAGTGAGAAATACAAGCAGGAAACATCTAGGGTTTTTTTTTGTTGTTTTTTTGTTTTTTAACTGCACAGTACTATGTGTTAGGGTCTGTGCTGGGAACGCAGCAATGAGCAAAAAACACAGCTTGTCCTCCTGGAGTTGACGGTCTAACGGGCTGTGCGCGCGCCAGTGAGCTACGAAGTAGGTGAAGTGTAGAGTGGTTGATGGTGGGAAATGCTCCAGAGGTGTGAAAGCAGGGAAGAGCTTGCAAGCAAGCAAGCAAGCAGGCAGGCGCGCGTGCGTGCCTGTGTGTGTGTGTGTGTGTGTGTGTGTGTGTGCGTGCGCGCGCGCGTGCGCGCGCGTCTGGGGCAAGGGTGGTTTTGAGGGTCGCCGTTTTAATTGTTATGTAAATTCTACACCCAGCGCGGGGCACAGAGGGGATCCTGAGTTGGAGAGTACTGCTCTATGGACTGAGCCCCCAGCCCGGCGCCCTTGGGGATTCCCCTTTTAAATAGGGGGACAGGAAAAGGCTGAGAAGCGACATTTGATCCGAGGCTGAAGGCGAAAAGTAAAGGGTGGGGATATCTGGGGAGGAGGGGGCAGCAAAAGGAGTGGCCAGGTAGAGGCCTTGAGCGCGAGGCCAGAGGGATGGGGGGGATGAGATCCGAGAGGGACAGACGTGAGCTTTCACCCTAAACAAATGTATCCTGCTTGTTATGAAAAGTGTGGAAAAGAGAAACGGGGCGGCGAACACCACGTCTCAGCGTGGCAGTAAGCGTTTGCCTCGCCTTTCCTTGTTTTCCTGTGGCCATTCTGAAGAAAGGGAACTTGCGTTTTGTCGCACCATTTGAAACTATCAGGATACCTTATCCCTGGGTAGTTCCAGTCTGGATCGGACCTCCCACCCCCCACAATTAGCGGTAATTCCATAACTGCCGTGTCCAGTGGTTTCACCGTCTACCCTGCGGGAGGAGGGTGTGCACCCATTTTCTGCCTCTCTCCTGTCCCTGCCTCCGCCAGCCGATGGCACCTGATAAAGAGGGGCGTTCCTTTTCCCCCCTTTTCTTGTTTCTCTTTTTGAGTATCATCGTTGGCTCAGATTTAAACCGTATTTCTGGAGCTATAGTGGACACATTCACTTTGATGAAGTGGGACAATTGACCACATCCATGCCATCACGGCCCCAGACGAGGTAGAGAACAGTTCTCTCCAGCAGAAGATTCCTGTGGGTTTCTTTCCAAAACCTCTTCCCCATCACTTTCTGGTTTCTGTCCCTGTAGAGGAGGGTCACCTGGGCTTGTACTCCAGCTGAATGGAGTTCTGGAGCACATGCTCGCGTGTCTCGTGTCTTTCCGGACTCATGTTTCTGGGATTCCTCTGTGTTGTTGTGCCATCACTGTTTTCTTTTTGGTGAGTATATACAGACACTGAGATTCGGGGCGCCTGGGGGGCTCAGTCCGTTGAGCGTCCCACTTTTGGTTCTGGTTCAGGTCATGATCTGACAGGTCTTGAATGTCACGGGGGATTCAAGCCCCACATGGGCTCTGTGCTGACAACACATAGCCCGCTTGGGATTCTCTCTTCCTCCCTCTGCCCCTCCCCTACTTGAGTGCACACACGCGCACTCTTTTTCAAAATAAATAAATGTAAAAAAAAAAAAAAGCTCATTACTCATAGACTGATTGATAAGGTGTTTGGTTTTTTTTAACTTTTTAAAATCTTATTTTTGAGAGAGAGAGTGAGATGGAGCATGAGTGGGGAGGGACAGAGAGAGGGGGAGACACAGAATCCGAAGCAGGCTCCAGTCTCTGAGCTGTCAGCACAGAGCCTGATGCGGGGCTTGAACGCACAGACTGTGAGCTCATGACCTAAGCCGAAGTCGGATGCTTAGCCGACTGAGCCACCAAGGTGCCCCGCTGAGGGGTCCCTTCTGTTCTGAAATTGTATCTTAAATGGAAGATTTATGGCCTATGGAGCCATATGCTTATATAAAACTCCCAGAGAATATTTGACGCGTTCGGATTATACGGTTCAAATAGTGTGTTAGAAAACATTTTAGAGCCTAGCTTTGTGTAATCAGGACAAAACTCTCCATTTTTACCACTTATCCCCACCTAAATGTGCGTCTTTTACTCTGATGCAAGCAGGCTTCCCAGAGGTGTCCAGAGATGCTGCTTTATGGAAGGGGAGTGAAGGGTTCGGGGCATCACAGATACGGACACCCGCCCCGAGCAGCATGGGGAGAGCACCCAGCTGTCTCAGCAAGAGCTAATTCTGCTAATTAAGCTTCCTTTTGAAAAACCACTAGTGTTACCACCAAAACCTTTAATGTGAGAACCTTGAATTTTTTTTTTTAAAGCTTATTTAGTTATTTTGAGAGAGAGCGCACGTGTGTGAGGGGTGGGGGCAGAGAGCAAGCGGGGGAGACAAAATCCCACGCAGGCTCTGCACTGTCCGCGCAGAGCCCGACACGGGGCTTGAACCCACAGACCGGTGAGATCATGCCCCGAGCCGACATCAAGAGCCGGACGCCCAGCCGACTGAGCCACCCAGGAGCCTCAGTCGGAATGTTTTTTAAATAACGTAGCGCGATGATTCTCCTTAAGCAGATGAAAACCAGAATTCAGGAGGCTAGCGACCTGGAGGAGAGCAAGGGGCCTCCGGTAGAGATGGGCCCTTTCGTCAAGTCTGGCGTGCAGGCTAGAAAGCGAGAGTTAACAGGATCACAGCAGTTACCCCGCACTTTCAGTCACTCGCTGAGTTGTTAAAAACCAGTGCTCTGAGCACATATGATGTATATAAACGAAAATGGTTCCAGTGAAGCACACGGCAAATAAAGTTGAAAAAATTCAGTGAAAAACTGTCCATTCAGCCTGACAATAGTAAATTTCTTTCAGCACTTAAATATTTTTTTTAAAGTTTATTTATTTTGAGGCAAAAGAGAGTGTATGAGTGAGCGAGAGAATCCCAAGCAGGTTCCATGCTGTCAGTGAAGAGCCTGATGTGGGGCTTGATCCCATGAACTGTGCGATCCTGACCTGAGCCAAAATCAAGAGTCAGGTGCTCAACTGACTGAGCCACCTAGGGCCCTTTAAGTTTCTTTTTTTTTTTTAACGTTTATTTATTTTTGAGACAGAGACAAAGCATGAACGGGGGGAGGGCCAGAGAGAGAGGGAGACACAGAATCGGAAGTGGGCTCCAGGCTCCGAGCTGTCAGCACAGAGCCCGACATGGGGCTCGAACTCATGGAGCGTGAGATCATGACCTGAGCCGAAGTCGGACGCCCAACTGACTGAGCCACCCAGACGCCCTTTAAGTTTCTTTTTTTTTTTTGTAACGTTTATTTATTTTTGAGACAGAGACAGAGCATGAACAGGGGGAGGGCCAGAGAGAGAGGGAGACACAGAATCCAAAGCAGGCTCCAGGCTCTGAGCCATCAGCCCAGAGCCCGACACGGGGCTTGAACTCAGGAACCACGAGATCATGGCCCGATCCGAAGTCGGACGCTCAACCGACTGAGTCACCCAGGCGCCAGTTAAGTTTTGTTTTTAAAACAAAGTAGATGAGAGGACCCCTTAATTTAAGTTTTCCATATAGAGGAATATTCCTAACTTGATTTTTAAAGCCCATGCTGTTATGTTTTGTTGTGTTTTTCCCCCAAAAGCCACGTGTGGGCTTGACTGCTTCCCCGCCACTGACGCCTACAGTCCGGGGAGTTGGAAGGTCAGGGTGGTCTTGTCCACAGTTGTCTAGTTGCAAACCAGAGCAGAGCCTTCACGTTTCCGTGACTTCCCGGCCGTGCCGCGCTCGTCAGCAGCTCAGATGCAGGCTCCGCTCAGGAGAAGATGGCACCAGTGAGCCCCTCCCTGGTTCTTCTCGCTTAGTTTTGTCAAGCGCACGGGTTTTCTTCGGGTGTCGGGAGTTGAAGGGCTGAGCCTAAAGCACTTAGCATAGAGGTCTCACCGGCCACCGGCCACCGGCCACCTGTCCTAAGCGGGGGCGCCCGTCCCTGTGGGCACGCGGCCCTCTCGGTGAAGCAGCTCCGGGCTTCTCCTCCGCCTATGGCTGCTGGGTCATCCCCTGCCGTCAGGGAGACTGGGGAGGGCCTGCCCGGGCTCGGCCACCACAGTGGTGCCACTGGGCCCGCCCCGAGGCAGAAGCTGCACGATCACGTGTGCCCCACGCCCGCTTCTGAGTGCTCCCCAAAGCCTTCCGGAGCCACTGAGGGCTCGGTGTCCTGCTGGCTGGTGTGGCTCCCGCTGTCACCCAGAGTTCCCGCTCTGTCCTACGGCACACCTAGGACGGTGTCAGAAGTCTCACGTGGGGTTATTACTGTGGACTCAGGAAACCTCATGTTCTTAAACGAGCGGTTCTTCCTGAGCTGGCCCTCCCGGTTGCACGCAGTTGGGTTCCTCTGGTTTTAGCTGCAGGGACGTAGGTCATCCTTGTAACTTTGCACGTGCAGCCCGCCTCGTCCTCTTACCTTGTGCTCCCTGGGGGAGGGGGGACATTCGTTGGTCCTTTTTAAGTGGAGGTGTAATAGGTGTGCAACACGGTAGTAGTTCCGGGCGCACGGGACGGGAGTTGGTATTTGTACCCAGTGCAGAGTGATCGCCGTAGCAAGTGTAATTAACATCCGTCACCTGTCGTAGCTGCGCGTCGCTTTTTCTTGTGATGTGGACTCTTGGTGTCTACTCTCTCAGCAGTTTTCAGAGAGAAAACGTGGTCAGGTTCCAGTCCCCGAGCCTTACTTACACTGGAAGTGGGTTCCGTTTGACCCCCTCACCCATTCGGTCCTCTGGCGGCCACCGGTCTGTTCTCTGGATCTTATGTCTGGTGGCTTATTTTTTAGATTCCACGTGTGACATCCAGTATCTGTGTTTCTCTGATGTCACTTAGCATAGTGCTCTCAAGGTCCACGCACGTCGCGGATGGCAGGATTCCCTCGTCCGTGGCTGAGCGCTGTTGGGCTGTGTGTGCACACCGCCTCTTCATTCGTCCACCAGGCACGGTCACCTAGGTGCTTCCGTGTCTCGGCCGCTGAACTCAGGCTGCAGTGAGCACAGGGCTGCAGGCGTCTCCTTGAGATGGTCAGATGGTTTTCTTTTCGCTGTTGAGTCACAGGAGCTCTTTGCATTTTGGGTTTTGAAGCCCTCATCAGAGAGGTGGTCTGCAGATACGTTTGCCCGTCCAGGAGCTTGCCTTTTCATCTTGTTGGTCTCTCTGTGAGGAAACTTTCCAGTTTTACGTAGTCCCACTTGTCAGTGTTTGCTTTTGTGGCCAGATCCAAAAGTTCATCGCCAAGGCCGCTGTCGGGAGCTCCCCGCCCGTTCTCCTCCAGGAGCTTCATGGTTTCAGGTCTCACATTCACGTCTTTAATACTTTTTGAGTTAATCTGTGCGTGTGGCGTAAGGTAGTGGTCCGGTGTCCCCCGCCATTTATTGAACAGACTGTCCTGTCCCCACTGTAGATTCTTGGCTCCTTCTCGTGAGTTAATTGCCCGTATGTGCGTGTTTATTTCTGGGCTCTCTGTTCCATTCATCTCCGTGTCTGTTCTTATGTTCTTATGTTACTATACTGGGTTTTTTTCTTTTCAGGTTTATTCATTTATTTTTAAGTTATCTGTACACCCATCATGGGGCTTGAACTTACAACCCTGAGATCAAGAGTCGCCTACTCTTCTGACTCAGCCAGCTGGGCGCCCTTAGACCGTTTGGATTCTGTTTATGATTCTGCATTCTGATACTTCTTTTTCCAAGCATAGTAAGAATTCTTTTTCATTGTGGCAAAATACACATAAAATTTCCTATTTTAACCAGTCCCTACAGTGCAGGGACATGAAGCACATTCACGTTGTTGTGCGCACCACCATCTGTCTCCAGAAACGTCTCCTCTTCTGGAACTGAAACTAATTAAAGGCCACGCTCCTGTTCCCCTGCCCCAGCCCCAACACCACCTTCTACGTCTGTCTGAATTTGCTCTAGATAGCTGCTGTGGTCTGGATGTGTCCCCCCCCCCCCCACATTTGTACGTTGATGCCTGAACCCCCAAACTGATGGTATTAAGAGGTGCTTGTGTCACAAGGGTGGAGCCCTCGACAGTGGGACCTGCACCCTCTTCCCTTCCCAAGGGAGGCGCCAGACCTTTCCAGCCGCTTCCACCATGTGGGGGACGTAAGAGGTGCCTCCCCCTGTCCCCGTGAACCAGAACTTGACCGTGCTGGTGCCCTATTTGTACTTCCAGCCTCCTGAACTGTGAAAAATTAGTTTAGAACTCACCCCGGGTGTGGTCTTTTGTCAGAGCCAGTCACACGGACTAAGGACCTCACGTAAGTGGAGTCCTGTGTTGGCCTTTTTGTGACCGGCGTAGCTCACTTAGCGTAGGTCTCCAAGGTTCATCTCTGTTTTAACAGGTGTCAGGATGAACTTGTAAAGGCTGAATAATACTCCATCGTACGTATAGATTTTATTTTTTTAATTTTCATTTCTTAATGTTTATTTTTGAGAGAGACAGAGACAGAATGCAAGTGGGTTAGGGGGAGAGGGAGACACAGAGTCCGAAGCAGGCTCCAGGCTCCGAGCTGTCAGCACAGAGCCCAACGTGGGGCTCGAACTCACGAGCTGTGAGATCATGACCCGAGCCAAAGTCGGACGCTCAACCGACTGAGCCACCCAGGCGCCCTTTGATGTTTATTTTTAATGTTGGTTTATTTTTGAGATAGAGTACGTGTGCGAGAGGGGCAGAGAGAGAATCCCAGGAAGGGTCCATGCTGTCAGCACAAACCCTGATCGATCCCACAAACCATGAGATCGTGACCTGAGCTGAAATCGAGAGTCAGATGCTCAACAGGCTGCCCCCCCGCCAGGCGCCCCGAGTTATTTTTGCATACGGTGTAGAGTAAGGGTCCAGCGTCATCCTTGTGTGCATGCAAGTTTCCCAGCACCACTTATGGAGAAGACGGTCTTTTTCCTGCTGAATGGTCTTGGCACCCACATCATATCATATGGATGTATGTTCAAGACTTTATTTATGAGGTATCTTCTGTCCTCTCGCTGCACCTGTCTGTCTTTAAGCCAGGGTCGCACTGTTCTAATGTGTAGTCTTGCAGTAAGTTTTGAAATAAGGAATTTTTTCAACTGTTCTTTTTCAAGATAGTTTTGGCTGTTTGGGGTTCTTTGAGATTCTGTTTTAATTTTAGGATGGGTTTTACTATTTCTGTAAAAAAAAAAAAAAAAAAGTTCCTGGGATTTTGATATGGATTGCCCTGAATTAGGTCATTTAGGAGAGTATTCACATTTTAATATTAAATCGTCCTATCCACGAACACAGGGTCTCTCTCCATTTATTTCATTTATTTACATGCTTAATTTTTTAGGTGCTATCTCGTAGTTTTCTCTGTGCAAGTATTTTGCCTCTTCGGTTTATTCCAAAATACATGTATTTTTTGGTACCGTTATAAATGGAATCGTCTTAAATTTCCTTTTTGGGTTGTTGTCAGTGTAGAAAAACACACATCGTTCTTCAGTGTCAACTTTGTATCTTGCCCCTTTGCTCACAGATTTTTGTGGACCCTAGGGTTTGCTTTTCTTTCTTTTCCCTTTTTGTTTATTTTGGGGAGGAAGGAGGCGTGCAGTGTGTCCCAAGCAGGTTCCTTGCTGTCGGCACAAAGCCTGACGCGGGGCTCGGTCCCACAAACCGTGAGATCGTGACCTGAGCTGAAATCAAGGGTCAGACACTGATCCGACTGAGCTGCCCAGGAGTCCCCACTAGGGTTTTCTACATACGCGATCATGTCGTCTGCTAACGTGGCCACGTAGTTCTTTCTTCCTTTCCAGTTTGGATGCCTTTTCTTTCTTGCCTGATCGCTGTGGTAGAACTTGAGTGCGGAGTCGACGGCGAAGGGCGCCCGACGGGAGGAGGGACGCGCTGGGTGTTGCCCACGTTCCGTCTGAGGTCAGCCGTGGGGTCTGCCCATACGGCTTCTGCGTTGGTGGCAGTTTCCTTCGTTTCCTTGGTTGTGGAGGCTTTGTGTCATGAAAGAGGGTTGAATTTTGTCAGGTGCTTTTTCTGCAACAGTCGCGTGGCCGTGGGGTCCCCCCTCGGTCTGGTAGTGGATCGTGTTGTTACTGTGATTGTTGTATTTTGAACCATTCTCACGTTCCAGGAATCAACCCCACTGGGTGACGACGTAGGAACCTTTCAATGCGTTGTTGCAATCAGTCTGCTAGTGTTTCGTGGAGGTTTTTTTGCACTCCTGTTCGGAGTGGATATTGGACCGTGGTTTCCTTGTGACTTGTTGACTTTGGGTTCGGGGTGACGCTGGCCCCACACCGTGAAGCAGCGTGTGGTCCGCTCTTCCGTGGCTTGGGGACCCTTGAGAAGGAGTGATAAATGGTGCGTTCCTAGGAACTGCCCGTTTCGCATAGGTGACCGATCTGTTGGCGGCCGGCTCGTTCAGTATTCCGGTAGCCGTCTTTGAGCCAAACTGGCAGCGTCCCCACATTCCTGCCTGGTTTTAGGGGTTTCAGTGCTCGTGTGTGTGTTTTAGTCAGTCTAGCGAAACACTTAGGATCTTGGGGAGCTTTTTAAAGAAGCAGTGTTGGGTTTTACTGCTTTTCGTTTTCTTTCTTCTGCTAGCTTTGTGTCTCGTGTGCTCGTTTTAGTGCTGAGAGTGTGAGAGCTAGGTCACGGGCGTGAGCGCGTACTTGAACATGCCGGAGACGCCCGGCTCCCTCTCAGCACCTGGGCTCTGAGCCTCCTGCTCTCCTTGTCTCGAGTATTTTCTGATTTCCCTTGAGTGTTAGTACTCTGGATCTGTGCATTTCCTGCTCCTGCTGTTGATTTCTGGTTTCCGTTGTGATCAGAAAGTGGCGTTTTAGTCCTTTTAGGTTTATTCAGAACAGAACACCCGTTGTCTCTCCTGACTGTTTGTGGCATACGGTCGCTCTGGTGGCGGTGTGGCCGCCCCGGCCGTCTTTCTCCTGACTCTCACAGCCAACGGGAGCCTCTCTGAGGGGTCTCCTTCCCTTGGCTGGCCTGTGGCTTTCGACCGGATGGATAGTTAATTCCTTCACTTGGACGTGTTGATAAGGAAGGACTCCCAGGAAACAGAGTGTGTATTTCGTCCCTCGTTTCCTCCCTTGTGACGCTTCTTTCCCTCTGTGTCACTCTGGGGGTTCATAACATCAGGTTATTCAGATCTGATTGCAGTTTCTCGTCAGTTTGAGTCACGAACAAAATCAGTGTGTCGTCCCCCCCCCCCCCCCCCAGCTCTGCTGTCCGTCTCACGCTCACCTCCTCAGACGCCGGGGACCCACCAGCAAAGACGTGTGATGGTTTTGTGATGCACCTTCCACATTCGGTAGACTGACAAGGTCGGGACGGCAAGCATCCCGGCTCTGTGCCGCAGCCGTGACTTCGCCTTCGCCGTTCCAAGGGGAGGGCACCCTGCGGGGACCGGGTCCCCTCCGCCATCCCCCGTCCGCCTGGCGGGTGGGTTGACGGCCGCGTCCTTCACTGCGCCGCCTTCCAGGCTGCAGGCTGGGTCCCTCGACGGGCCTCCGTTCTCGTCGCCCTTGGGTGTCTGCCGAGGGTCTGGGCCTGTCCTCCTTGGAGTTCCCCTCTTCTGTCACATTGGGGACTTTCTGCTGGTCCTCCCAGACGCTCGGCCCATCCGAGCCCTGGTCTCCGCCGTCTGCTCCAGCCTTCCTTCCCGCTGTCCCCTGTTCTTGTGTCGGCCTGTGTCCCAGTTCTTCTAGCACATCTCAGGTGGTTTAGAAGCCTTTACTCCCAGAGAGGCGTCTGGGCTTCTGCTGGGACCGCTCTGTCACCGCTCCCCTAGATGAGGCCCTGTGTCCCCGGGTAGGGATTTGTTGCGACCCGGGCTCCGTGCCTCCTCGTCGACGACCCGTGAGCGCGCGGCTGCTTTCGTCCGTCTTTCCTTCCCACGCTTCTTGGGGCCCCGTTGTCCCCCGGCCGCCTCCCGCCCCCGGCTCCAGGAAGTCTCAGCGCCCCCCTTTCCGCCCGAGCGCGGAGGCCAGCCCGCCAGCTGCAGGGTGCCCGCGGACGCCCCCGCCGGACTCGGCTGTCGCGCTCTCTTCCAGGGCCCGCGCACCTCTTCAGGCTCTCCGGCAAGTGCTTCAGCCTGGTGGAGTCCACGTGAGTGTGGGGCGCTGCCGGCGGGGACGGGCGCCAGGACCCCCCTGACGCCGCTGTGCCCGCAGGTACAAGTACGAGCTGTGCCCCTTCCACAACGTGACGCAGCACGAGCAGACCTTCCGCTGGAACGCTTACAGCGGGATCCTGGGGTGAGAGGGGCCGCCGGCTGCTCGCGGGGACCCCCCCCCCCGCCCCCCACAGGCACCCCTGGCCCGCCTCACGCGCTCGTTCCCCCCCAGCATCTGGCACGAGTGGGAGATCTCTAACAACACCTTCAGGGGCATGTGGATGAGGGACGGCGACTCCTGCCGCTCCCGGAGCCGGCAGAGCAAGGTGGGCCTGCGTCGGGGGGACCCTGGGGGGAGGGGGCAGGCTCCTCGCCCCCCACCTGCCCACCAAGGCTCTCCCACAGGTGGAGCTTACCTGTGGGAAAAGCAACCGCCTGGCACACGTGTCTGAGCCCAGCACCTGCGTCTACGCGCTGACCTTTGAGACGCCTCTGGTCTGCCACCCGCACTCCCTGTTAGGTGGGCCCCGGGGGGGCCGCCCCGGGGGGGGGGGGTGGGCAGAGGTGCTCAGCTAAGCTCCCGTCTGCTGGGTCGCTTGCAGTGTACCCGGCCCTGCCGGCGGCCCTGCAGCACAGGTGGGACCAGGTGGAACAGGACCTGGCTGACGAGCTGATCACGTCCCAGGTGAGGCGCCAGGCGGGCACCCCCTTGCCCGGGCACAGGGCGGCCAGGAGCTGGGGGTTCCCTCTTCCACGACCCTCAGGGCTACGAGAAGTTGCTCAGGGCGCTCTTTGAGGAGGCCGGCTACTTGAAGACCCCGGAGGACGGTGACTCCGTGCGGGAAGGAGGTGCCAAGGCCCTGGCGTTCCACACCCTGGAGAACTGCAGTGAGGTACAGACGGGGAAGGGCGCCCCAGCCCTGGGCTGGCCTCCCGCCGCGGGGCCACGGCGCTGCCCTTTTACCTGCTCTGTTCCAGGCACACAGGGAGCTGTGGAAGGAGGTCAGGAGACTCCGGAGCGTGCTGACACAGCATGGCATCCCCTACGCGCAGGCCGCGGGTGAGTCCTGCGGGGGTGTGGGGGCTCAGCCCACCTGCGGGACCTGTGCTGACCTCCTGCCACTCGCTGTTCTGGCAGAAACGCCCCCCTCTGAGCACGGGGGCCCCAGGACACCCACAGACGGGACAGCGGAACAGCTCCGAGGCGACCCGGGACCGCGAGGGAACACCTTGTGACCTGGGACGGGCCTCGGGGGGAGGGGCGGGGGGGGGGGGGGGGGGCAGCCTCGGGGGGGGGGGGGGGGGGGGGGGGCGTCCTCTGCCTTCGGGGCCGGCCAGCCGTCAGCATCGGCTCAAAGAGGCAGACAGAATAAAGATTCAAAGTTTTAATTACTTTCCATACTGATAAAAATAATTCCATGAATTCTGTAAACCATTGCATAAATGCTATAGTGTAAAAAAATTTAAACAAGTGTTACCTTGGAACGGTTCACTACAAGTAAACGATTATGCTTTATAAATACTACCTTCTGGGTTAAGAAAATTCATTCCAGTAACGACCTCCTCTAAATACTCAGAACAAACAGAGATTGAGGCTTCCATAAATTAATCCACATGAAGCGTCCACACTGAGCTGAGGTCTTCTGCTGACCCCAGTTCCAAACAGCCGGAGGCCACAACGTGCCCCGTGATCGCTAACACCGCACCCAGTGCTCCCGTCACCCGTGCGAGGGCGGTGGCCCAGCCCGTGAGGCCTGCGGGGTAGGGCCGCCACAGCCAAGACCCCGAGCAGAAAGGACCGGCTCAGGCGGGGCCGAGGGGCCCCGCAACGCTGCAGCCCTGCCTGGTCCGCCTGCTGTGCGGAGCCCGCCCGAGCCGCCTACGGGGAGCACGCGGGCTGTTCCCAGTTTGTCATCTGACGATGCCGAGGCTGGGGACCCACAATAAAAACGTTGTTCTGTTTCCCATAAAAGACCAAAGGTCTGAAATGTGAAACAAGTGCATAAATATTAATAAAAATAAAGAATTTTAAACGGTGATAACAGTAGCACAAAATATACGTCATTTCTAAGAGCTAATAAATCATCATCACTGTCATTAAAAACAAAGTCGATTCGCTAAAACCAAGTCGATGGTCGCCTGCAGTAATGGACTCGCTGCAGCCCGCCACGGGCCCCCCTTAAAGGACAGAACTATCGCTTTGTCTTACGTTAAAAATGTTTTAAACCTCTTACTAAATATTTGGTCACTGATAATTGTTACCGAGCCATTCTGCGCTTTAAAAAATGCTATTAAAAGTCTTTGGCAAAGCCACAGTGGGCCGAGAGGCACCGGCGCTCACTTCCAGGCCAGAGGGGCCGTGACCTGCTCCCACCCCAGCGGCAGGTTTGGGAAAGATCTTGCAGCCATCTAGATGTGCCTCGGGGAGAGCAAAGTCTGGGTAGACCACTCACCTCTTTTGCTTCTCCCCAGATTGCTAGGAAAAATGACCCAGTGCAGACCAGAGAAGATTCTGGTCCTCACCAAAACCAGACCGGTTCTCGGGAGTGTTTTTGCCACGGCAGGGCAGCCAGGTTCTCTCTGCAACCCTGGGGTCCCCCGAGTGACCCTGGTAATACCTGGGTTACACCGCGGCCTGTGAGCCTCTCCCTTGCAGGCAGGGGTCCCGGGCAGGCGTCTGTCTGGTCGCAGGGAGGGGCATGAGCGAGTCTCTGGCCTCAGGCTGCCCACGAAGGAGCCGGGACGCCCTCCAGCAGGCTGCAGAGGCTACGGGTGCCGAGGCACAGCTTTGTAAAACTAACGCGGAAGCCTCCACCAACGGGCCCCCCCGCCGTGCTGCTCACTAGAGGAGAGAATGGACCCGCGCAAAGGGCCTCCTTCGCTCCTTTTGCAAGGCTCAGGCACTTAGAAAAAGTGGCCACGGGTCATGGGGCAAATCAGGCGCAACGCCATTTCACGGGCCTGGAATACAAACCTCCAATTAATGTGCGCGTGCACGCCATCGAGAGCGTCCCTTTCACAAAACTAAAACCCTAGATGTGTCTTTCAGTCTCACTGCTATAAATACTATGTCTGCACTTAATTTGGAAACTATTAAGAAGTCCTAGGTGTTTCTCACTACTAGATAAACGCTCATCTCAGAAGTACTAATTTCAGAAGAGGAAATCAAAGGTCTTTACCATACCGTGAATTAACAAGAAACTGACAGGAAATGTCCTCAGCTCACAGTACACGTACAAAGCTTCATGTTACGGCGTAGTAAAAAAAATCACGAACCTAGGAAGCAGCTTACAGCGACTTAGAACGTCTAAACCCCCGGTTTACAAAGTGCTGGTCAGGGTCCCGGTGCGTCAGGTCCGCGAGCCCCCGTCGTTCCGGAGCCCGGGGGCGCCCGAGGGGCCGGTGAGGACACGGCGGTCACCATGGGAGCGGTGGGCCCTCGCAGCAGGCGCAGGGCTGCAGGGCGCCGCCGCGGGCCCGCTCCCGGCACACGGCGCACTGCTTGGCCCGAAGCTGGAGGATCACCTGCGGGGCGAGACCCAGGTGACCCAGCGGCAGGACCGGGGACGCCCCGGAACAAAGGTGGGGGGGGGGGGAGATCCTTCACGAGGACCAGGGAGCTGAGCTGCCGCACCAACGTGGGAAGGGGTGGCCACCTCGATGGGCTGGGCCCGGATGGAGGCCCACACCTGTGCCTTGTGGCCAGCAGCCGGGCTCACGGGACTGGGCTCATCAGACCCCTGACCCGGGACCAAGCCCACCGGCCAAGAGGGCAGGCAGAGCTGGAGGGGGGGTGGGGAAGCTGCACCTCCAGTGGAGGGGGAGAGTGCGCAAGAAACAGGGCTCTGGAACCTTCAGATGCTCCAGGTTCTAACACAAAGCCCTGGCCTGGAAGGGGTTTGTAGCTGAGTGCAGAAAACAAGCGTGGAACAGGCCGAGATGCCACGGTGACTCTGGAGGGTGACTCCGGACCGCGCGGGCCCGGGCCGGAGGGCAGGGCCGGCAGGCGGGGAAGGAAGAGGGTTGTGGCCCCTGGACTCACCCCGTCCACGGCTTCCAGATCCAGGCGCAGCCGAGTCTGCAGCGAGTGCAGCTTGGGGAGGGGGGTGGCTCCGAGGTCGGCACAGCGCGGCAGCCCCGGGAGCGCAGCGCCTGGCCCTCGGCCCTCCAGCTCCTCCCGCAGCCTCCGGAACTGGGCTTCCACCTCCTCCTTCTTCTGCAGCGCCAGCTGCCGCGCGCTGTCGGCCGCCAGCGCCCGCTCCTTGGCCTCCTTGGCCTCCCGCTGCCACGCGTCACAGGCCTGAAACCCAGGGGGCTGCGCTGTAGCGGCCGGTGCAGGGGGAGCCCCCACGCGCCTGCGCCTGTCCCGCCGGCCCTGCGCCCCGGCCCCTCCCGGCTCACCTGCTTCACCTGCTGCCAGGACTCCTCCCACTGCCGGATCTTCCTCTTGGCCTCGTCCAGCTGCCGCCTGACCCGGGCCAGCTCCGCTCCGCTCGGGCTGGCGCTTGAGGCGGGGGCAGGGCCGGCGTTCAGGATGGGGGACGGGCTGGGAGAGAAGCTGCCGGAAACAAAGTCCCAGATGCTCCCGGGGACGCCGTTCAAGCCTGAGTGTGGACGAGACGGGAGAGGTCACCCGCGGGAGCGCCTCCCCGGCAGCCTTTGGGGCTTGGTGGACAAGGACACGTGCCCCAGATCTTTCTACCCGGCCCCTGTCCGGCTGCCTGCGGGGCTTGAGGCAGAGAAGGGAGTGAATTTGCAAGTGTCGCATCGTGTGCCGCAGCGGCATCAAACTCTGGTCCCTGAAACCCGTTCCGCCTCCAAATCGTGAGGACCCCACAGGGCCTGGGGTGACACCTACTGATCTGTGTTCGTGACATAAGAAATTAGAACGGAACTTAAAAATGCTCCTTTATAACGTAGCAAATCACGTGAAAGAACGTTTTCCAGGGAAGAAGCACCGTCCACGGTTTCTGCCCGTCTGTGCTGCGCTGGGTCTCCAGTGACGTCCCCAGCCTGAGGCCCTCCACCGCACGCGAGTGACAGCGGGGCCACTGTGTGTTGTCACAACAGTGTCTCAGGGTCCTGGCCACACACAGGTCGGGGCTTCGTGCCCTGAGGCACCACCAGCGAACCCGCAGACTGGCCAGGGGACCCCCTGGGACGAGCGCACCCCACCGTCCCCGCCAGCGCCCGGCTCACCTAAGGAGCTGTAGGACGCAGCCGAGGAGCCCAGCGCCCCGGGCTCCGACGCGAGGGCCGGCGGCTGCTGGGGGGGCGTCATGGCCGAAGAGACGAGGGGCCCCGACAGAGACTGGGAGAGCGAGCTGAGTGGGGAGGCAGACACTGAGGGGGACGACAGCAGGGACGGGGAGCGGGGCAGGCGGCCGGGGATGGTGACGGGTGCCGAGCCCCCCGGCGACCGCGGACCTGCACGGATCGGAGGGGCCGAGTTAGCGGGAGGCGCTGACCACCAGACACGATGCCTGGCCTCCAAGCTGGGGGGTGACCCCGGGGGGTGGGGCACACGGGGGCCAGGGGGGCAGCCACCGTGTGGGCGCGCCCTCCCGGCGCGGTGAGCTCACGGGCGAGGGGTTCGGCGGGGGCTCCGCAGAGGCCAGACACCTGCCAGGCCCTGCCCAGCTGACCCACCCGCCAGCATGCTGGTCCTGGGACACCCGGGGAACCCAAGAATGGTTCATTTTCACAGCACATGAGGCACACGTTTGGGGACACGGTGTCCCAGGGTACATGTGCCCACAGCAGCTGCAAAGACGGTGGGAGGCTGACCGCGCACCGGCGTGCTGGGAGCACCCCCTCCAAGAACCACTGAAGGGCTCTCCAAAGAAAGGGCCCAGCTGCCCAAGCACGGCCCTGAAAAGAGCAGGGGGTCAGCACTCCTACCTGCCGGTCCCAGGTCGCCCAGGTCATGCTCCTCCAGCTCCTTATCTAGGGGTGCGAGGCTGACATCGCCGGGATGAAGATCCACAGCGGGGCCTGTTAACAAAACACGGTGTAACCACGGGACGACCCCAGAGCCTCAGCAGAGAGAGCCCACGGCACTAGGACAGTTTCTGGGGCCTGCGTGTGAAAGAGCAGAGGAATGGAACAACGTGGGGCCCCCTGGAGCCCCCCGACTTCCGAAGATTTCCTCGCAAACCCTCTCATGCAAGCAGGGTCTTCTCCCTTCACCCCGGCCCCACGTGACATGGCCCCGGCCCCGAGCTGCTGAGGTCAGGCCCACCAGCCCCCAAAGCTTCCAAGTTCCAGCAGCCGAGCGGCCAGAGGACCTGGACAGCGCGCAGGCCGTCCAGTGAGGGCCGGGAAGGCCTGCTGATTCCTGCTCCCGGGACACGCGCTGGGTCCACAGAAGACCCGGCAGCGCTAAAGGCACAAGTTCACCTGCACCAGCACCCGTCCCAGAAGTAGGTGGGCCTTTCCTGTGTGGCTGAGCCCTGTCCCCGGACAGCCTGCCTGATCTGGGTCCGTGAGCCGGGCTTCTGGAGCCTTCTGCCTTTTTCCTGCCCCCAGCCTCCTAGTGCAAAGTGTCAAAAGCGCCCTGAACCCCGTGTGACAAATGACACCGAGTCAGAACCACCAGAGAGAGACGCCATTGCTCATCTCTGACCACGTCCAGCCCTCAGCTGGGCCCACACTCCTGACCACATCACAGAAGCAGCCGTGCCAGAGACGTGCCAGGAAGCAGCAGGCAGGCCAGGCCTGTTTCAAATGACCACCTTACAACCCGGGAGCGAAGGCTGAACCCGCCAGTGACTTCGGGGAAGCCACCACCTTTCAAATGAGAGGCATTTACCATGATTACCAGAGACACGGGGGAGGGGGGAAGAGAGACAGGACTTGCGGAGAACGTCCCAGGGGCAGGCAGGTTCCCGAGGAGCCGGCTGTGGGACGCGTGCGGACTTCGGGTCCGGCCCCAGTGGGCGACCCCAGCTGCGCCGTCCCTTCCCTGTCTCTAGGGCTGCTGGGCACCACTCAGCCCGAGGGGCCCACTGAGCTGGCCACAGGGACAGCCCTTCACCCGACACGGGTACTTAGCGGCCCCCTGCTGCCTAAGTTCACAGAGCGCGGCAAGCACATCTGCCGTCCGCGAGCCACTGGCTCTGGCCTCTGCGGCGCATGAAGGGGACACATGGGGACCCAGTGTCTGGGCAGGAGAGCACTGCGCTGCCTGGCGAGGTCTGTCTGTCTCGTCACCACTGCCGCGCCCACTCCACAGCCACGGCCAGGAGCACGAACCCCAGCCCGCCTCGGGCCTGCCCACTCCAAAGGAAATACTATTCCAACAGAGATTTTAAGGACTCGCGAGGGACTCATCCCAAAAGGAGGCGAACGTGAAGGGTGGCGGCTGGTCCGGGCACCCCCATGCGCCGGAACCCCCAAATCCCCCAATCACTCTGAAGAGCAAAGAGGCCAAGGCCGGGAGACCCAGGGAGCCCACTGCGGCACCAAGGCCCCCCCTCTGCAGCCCTCGCACTCGGGGAGACACCGCCCGCCCACCTGTGGGGCCCGGCCCCCACGGGGGGCTCCCAACGCTCGATCCTCCGGCCTTCCTTTATAGCAGGTGCCTGCAGCCGGCTCGTTCTTCCTGACGCCCAGGAGCACAGGGGCATCTGCGTCCAGGGGCCGCCCCAAGCGAGCACCGACTCACGCGTTCTCACGGTTGGGCGCCGGAAGTCCAGACCAACGTGCGCACGGCTGGGCTCCCTCCAATGGCGCAGTCTAGCTGCTTGGGGCTGGCGGATGCACCACCCCACCTTCCGCCTCCCGTGTGGGCTCCAAAGTACCTTCTTATTCAGACCCAAGTCACGCTGGATCAGGGCCCAGCCCGATGACCTCACTCTACCTTGACTGCACCTGGAGAGCCTGCATCCAAGCAGTCGTGTTCACAGATTGGGGGGGGAGGGGGGTCAGAACAGAGACGTATTCTCTGGGGGCACGTAACTTACCCCACAATAATGGGGGCCATGGACACCCCCGGCAACCATCGTCTCCAGGTACCAGGCACCTTCCGCAGGCCCAGGGCCCAGAACTGCTGGGTGCCGCCCCCCACCGCCCCAGGCAGACCCGTCTCCCCTTGCCGTGAACGGCCCGAAGGGCCCACTTGCTCTCAGGCCCACCCCCTGCTGACCAATGCCCACTTTCTTGACCTCCTACTTCCCCCTCACTACAAACCACTGCCAAGCCGTGCCAGCTGGCACCCATGCCCCCGGGCCCCGGTCAAAGGCAGCCCACCCTCACACCCGGTCCCTCACCCTCCTCCACTAGGGCCGACTTCTCAGCCCTGGAGGCCTGGCCCGTCCCGTCCCGTCCCTGCTCCATGAGCGTGCACACACACGCATGCATATACACACACACACACACACACACACACACACACACACACACGCTTGGCTTCGGCAGCCCTAACCCTCAGACACCGGCGTCTCCCAGCAAGGGCACCTCGCCATCTCCTACCAGGGAGAGGGCCTAATGCCTCACCATCAGCTTCTCAAACTCCGGGGACACGAGGGCCCAGACACCGAGCAGAAGCCAGGAGCCCCCGGCCCCTCCATCCTCCCTGAACCCTCGCCGGCGAGGGCCCCAAGCTCCAGCCATCTCTGCAGGCTGCCCCTCGTCCCCCACCTGCACTGTCCCAAGAGTGACCTTTCTAGGAGGCCAGTCCCGCAGGTCGAGTCCTACTGCCCACAAAGAACATGTCCCTGGCGTGCTAGTGGACGCTTGTGGCCAGGCTCCTCCCACCCCAGCCTCTCCTCTACCCTTCAGCTGATGCAGGCTGCAGCCAGGTGCAGCCTCCAGGGGCCCCGGGGGTCCTGGGAGACTGCCTGCTGGGCCTCCAAAACTCACGGGGCTGTCCCCACTCCATGCAGCACCAGCATCAGGTGCAGGGCGCCCTGCCCTCCCCGTCCCCCCAGCACTACACCCCTTGCTCTACCCCCACCTGTCCACCACCTGCTCTGCCCCACCCTGGCCCTGGCCCCTCGTGCCCCCTCGGCCTCCGGCCCGGATTTGCAGGCCGGCCAGGCCTGACGACACGGATCTAGCTTTCAGCACCTGGGGTCTCAGGAGGGGCTGACGGGTGGTGTGCTTTAACGCCAACAAAGTTCCAGAACCACTTTCTGAATAACAAAACCAGAAATGAAGAGACGGACAAGGAAAACAGGCTGAACCAAGAGCTTTTCCTCACCTTGAAAAGACCCGGCTTATCACACTCCCCGACCCCCGCCCCATGACTCAGCACAAAGAAGCCCCCTGGCCCAGAGCGACACGGAGGAGCCAGCCCCCACCGGACAGCAGCCGCGGCCAGGGTGCCCTGGCTGCTTGGGTGTCTGCGGTGGTCCCGCGCCTACTGCACCTCTCGGCTCTCTGACTCAGACCCAGGTCTTCTGGGATGTCCTCTTCGAGGAAGAGCTGACTTTCAAAGAGGCTTTAACACTCAAGATCCAGATGAACCGAATTACGTAAGCTCTGCCTCTGACCCAAAACCCGCCTTGCCCAACTGCCAGGAACCGCCCAGATGTTAATGAGAAATCGCGGGAGAACTGCTGAGTAACGGCCCTGGCAAAACCCCGACCCTGACATGACACAGCACATCCGAGAGGCGACGCGGTCCTTCGGGGTCAAGGGACGCGCAGGGACAATGCACACAGGACAGAACGGGGAAGCCCCGACGCCGGGCGCGCTCCTAACACGCGCGCCCGCCGCGGCCGGGATGCCCTCACCCCGCAGGCCGACCTGCCCTGACCGCAGGGTGAAGCGCCTGACAGACCCACCCACCCACCCACCGGCCTCAATTTCCGACGGTGCAGCCGACGGTTCTCGGCAGGACAAGGCAGGAACCCGGTCCTCGCCACGAAGCAAAAGACCCACCTCGGCTAGGTAACGCGGGCCACCCCCCCCCCCCAGAAGCCCTGCGGCGCGCCCACGCAGGGGACCAAAGGGCGCCTCTGCCGAGCAGTGCCCAGAAAGGGGACGTTCGCCTTCGCCTCCTCGCAGAGCCTCCGCGGAACCCGGTGCTGACCCCGGCGGTCACTCTCGGCCCCGGGGGCGGGCGACCGGAGCCGGTCCGAGGAGCACCTGGAGAGGAAGAGGTGTGCACCTGGGGAGGAGGGGGGAGGGCGAGGGGGGAGGGCGAGGGGTGGCGCGCTTGGGGAGGAGGCCCCCGGGGGAGCGGGAAGGAGCGAGGGGGGGGTGGTGGGAGACGCACCCCACCTGGGGGGGTTGGCACGTGGGGGAGCGGCGCACCTGGGGAGGGGCGGTTCGCGGGCCTCGCGGGGAGGCGCGTCGAGAGAGGGGGTTGGCTCTCACCTCGCCGGGGGTGCACAGCCAGTTCCGCATAACGACGACCCGCACCCTGGCGGCGCGGGGCTGACGATGCTGACTCACCGTCTACCGCGCCGCCGCCGCCGATTCAAACGCAGCCCGCTCCCCGCCCTCCCTGCGCCGCCCCGCCCCCGGGTGACGTAACCCTCAGGTCCGTCCCGCCCCCGGTGACGTAAGCCTTACACCCGCCCCCGCCGGGCCGCCCCGGGTGACGCAACCCTCCGGCCAACCCGCCCACTCCGCCGGCCCCGCCCCCGCCGCACCTGTCGGGGTGCGAGCCAGCCAGCAGGTGTGCGTGGGCGGCCCCGCCGCTCGGAGTCCTGGGCTGGAGGGGGGGCGGCCCCACCCCCTGGCCCCCCGGGGGGCCCCCCGCCGGGCGCGCACCCCCCCCCCCCCCCCCCCGCCGTCACCGGCCCCGGCCCCTCCCGGCGCCGAGCCCAAAGCCCGGGTCCAGGTGCTCGCGGGGGGCCTCGCCCGGCAGGGCCGCTTTCCTTCAGGTAAGGAAGCATCTTGGCTCCAGGCGGACCCGCTCAGGTGAAAACGCACACGAGGCAGCGGTCAGGGCGAACAAGCCATGACCTCTGCCCTCGGAGGTCACGGAGAGTCAGCTGCCCACAGCCCCGCGGCCACCCCAGGCCACCAGCTCCGCAGGGGACTATTTTCACCGGCAGCCTGCTCATAGAGACAAAGGAAATGGCCTCTTGTCAAGTGGCCCTGAAATGACTCCACTAAACCACCGAATACACAATTAGTCTGCAAACAGCACCTATTTATTTTAGAATTTACTCGTTCTTTGTAGTCACTGCATTAGTAACGATATAGCCTGAACCAGACTACGAGCAGAAAAGGACCCGGTCTACACCCGCTAGGCCCTAGGTAGGTAGAGCAGGATCTTTGATCCAGGCGCCCCTGAGCCCTGGGGTCCTCGGCGGCAGAAGGACAGCCCGGACGCGCCCTCAGGGGACCAGAGGGCAGCTGTGAGGAGTGTGTTACTTCTCCCAGCTGGGGCCCCTGTTAACTGGCACATGATTTGGGGATCTCAAGAGCGTGTTCAGAGAAAGGAGGCCCCTACTGCGGCAGCAGCTCAGGATTTAGCATCAGCAGTTTTCTGTGAACAGACCGTGTTGGTCCTGAACAGGAATTAATCTCCTCGCCTCTGGGCACTTGGTTCAGGAAACACTTATGTCAATGAAAGAATGAACTGCAAGATGGTGACGCGTGGAACCAGGCAGAGGCCCCCGTGGGTCACCACACAACCCCAGGGGGCACAGGTGCATCTAGTGCTCTCGCCCGCTCAGGTGAGCAGAGCTGAGGACGGCCTCTCCTGATTGGTGGCAGGGACTTCATTCTCCTAATTACTTTCCCGCGATGCTCACACTTGACTGTTACTACCCTTAAACTGGAGACAATAAGCCTTATTTTTAAAAACCGTGTTTTTTACACATAAAACACGAAACAACAAAATGAAGCATGCCATTTATACCAATGGCTTTCCGGCTCATTTCCAGGGAGTAACCAAGGACTCCTGTGCGCAGGCGCCCCACGCGCCACCAGACGGTCCCCCACCGCGTGTGAGTCAGCCAGGCGCCTCGAGGCTAACGCGCTCTGGAGGAGCCCTTCAGACACACACAGTTCCGATCTCCGTTCTGTGACAACGAACTGTTCGGCTCCCTCGAGTGGGCAGAGAACCTGCTCAGAGGCCAGGCTGGCTCCGGCTGCCCTCCTGCTGTGTTTTGGCCCCAAGTTCAGACAAGGGCAGAGTGACCTCAAGCCTCCGCCCTGGCCTCTGCTCTCTGCCGGCGCGCGTGAGTCTGAGGGCTGAGTTCTCAAGCCCACCGGCCAGGCCCAGTGCATGCAAGCCCAGCACGCAAGCCCAGAGGCCTCTGGGGTTCAGGAAGGACACCTCGCTCTACCCCAATTCCACGTCAACATAAAATAACACACACGTGCCTGTTTTTGCTTAAAAGAGAACCCACACGGACGCACCCTATGAAGTATGTGAGGACTTGAACAAACTCCCCTAGTCTAAGGCAGAGCCCGGGCAAGAGTCGGTTTAGTCTTCACCCCTATGTGGACAGGATTTCCACAAAAGACCAGCACAGGGAAGCTGGTGGGGCGGGGTGGGGGGGGGGGGGCCGAGGCACAAGAGTGTGCAGGGCAAGGAACCGAGGTCAGGGCTCAGAAACACCAGCAGGGGGAGGGGTGGTTTCATCGAGGACACCCTGTCCTCAGAGGGCTGGGCAGGCTGGACTCTAGAGGGTTCTTTGGCAGTCGGACAGCTCCACCGTGGAGCCCGTGCAGGAACACTGGGGCTGTGCAGGAAGACGTGCCTGGCCACACAAGGCCCCGGGGTTCCAGAATAAGGCGGCCCTTTGCAGCTCAGAATGAGCACAGGGGTGGTAGCCTCGAGCGCCACATGGGTAGAAGTGCCCCAGGAGGCAGCCGCGACACGGGTAGCAAGGTCGAGCACGCCTGCCCGGCATCCCTCACATCAGCACAAGGGACACCGGGTGCTCTGATGGCCCGAGCCCAAGATTTGCCATCTAAATGGCCACTGAAAGGACACCTCTCCTCCCTTGCCTTGGCTGCCGTCGTCCCCACCTGCGTCTCAGCCACGACCCCACGGCCAGTGGCGTGACTGGCGTCCACAGGTGCTGAGGCGTGGAAAACAACGTGCGTGCCATCCTGGGCTGTCGGCAACGGACAGTTCTCTCCGGGCGGGAAATACCACCCTGGGCCCGACCACGTGGCCAGCTCTGGCATCGACTTGGTGCCCTGACGGGGGAACGTGGGCGGAGCCGGCACCCGCCCCGCACCAGGAAGGAGGTGGACAGGACGCGTGTACCCCAGGGCAGACCGCTCCGCAGCGGCCTCCCCGGCCTGCCCGCGGCCACACCTGCCCAGCCTGCCCTGGCGCAGAGGACATGGAAACGCCACGAGCAGAGCCCTTGCCGGGTCTCCCTTGGCCGGGACAGAAATGCAGGTTTTGGGGAGCTCAGCGACACAAGCGTCCACAGGTGCGGCCAGACGTGGCCTGAGGGGCTGGGGGCCGGGTCTCCCCCCAGCTCCGTGCCCGCCCCTCTTCCCGGCTCTCAGGACAGCCCCTCCCCTCATCGGTCCGCAAACCCTCTAGGACTCCCAGGGGCTAAGGGCCCCTCAGCCGTGCCGCTGCCCTCGGCTGCATCCCAAACCCCTCCCACCCTGGTCTTGGTGACCAGGGGCCACAGCCTTGGCCCAAGGGTCCTGGTCCCCTCTGCAGCCTGTGACTCCCAGGGACGCAGGGGGCGGGGGTTTCTAGGTCATGGGCAGTACAGCCAAGTGACAGGTGACCGAAACACGCGTGCAGCGGGTCCTGAAAAGACACAACGTAAGCGCAAAGAAAAGTCGGGGAGCCGCGAGGGAAGTTTTAGACCTACCTGGGGCGGGCTCAGGCAGGTGGGTGCGGGGAGCCGAGGGCAGGGCGGCCGGGGAGGAGCTGCCAGAGCCGGCGCTGGATGCCACGCTGGAACCCAGGCTGGGGGCGAGCGGATGAGCCCCTGTGGACACCGGCAGGTGGTTCTGTGCAAAGACACACGAGGTGAGCGGGTGTGCACACAAAACGGCCGCCGTGAGGGCGCAGTGACAGCGGACCCGGGGGAGAGCAGAAGGGCGCAGGGTCACAGACGGGACGGTTGTCCGACTTCTATCCCCAAAGCAAAATAGAAGTTCGACTCTTCCAAATGCTCTAGGGGGGGCTTTAAAGGCCGAGTTGGTTGCGATCAGCAAGACAGCTGCAATCAAGATTGGCTGGCTAATCAGGGACTGAACACATCCATCTAGAAAGTGTCTGATCCAAGGAGCTTTTCTGCAGAAATGGCTGCCAACAGCTGATCTAGGACAGCAAAACACAATCCACCCAAAGACCTAACCAGAGGGGAGCCTGGGGGGGGGGGCTCAGTGGGTTAAACGTCCAACTCTTGATTTCAGTTCAGGTCACGATCTCCATTCGTGGGATCCAGCCCCGTGTCAGGCTCCCCAAGCTGACAGCGTGGAGCCTGCTTGGGATTTTCTCTCCCTCTCTCTCTCTCTCTCTGCCCCTCCCGGGCTGGCTCGCTCTCTCTCAAAATAAGCAAACATTAAAAAAGAGTTTATTTAAAAAAAAAAAAAAAGACGTAAGTAGGGAGCCCACACGGCCTCCAAAAGCAAAAACGGCCGTACGATCTCAGGTTTTTACCTCTCGGTACTCAGGCAATAGCCTGGGCGCCGCACGTTATCCGAGTTGCGGAGAGCAGCCCAGAAGAGCCCAGGAGAGCCAGCCGGGTCTGGGCGGCACCTCACCGTCCCAAGCAAACAGCACAGAGCCGCAGACCAGGGCTGCTCGACACACGGCAGCTGCGTCCGCAGCCCACCCGAGGTCACTGTGACACCGGGGCCCAGAAGCCACACCAAAGGGAAGCGTGTGGCGTCTGGGTTTCGCTTCAAAATGCGCCAGCAGAAGTTCATTCGGGGGGGGGGGGGGGGGGGGGCGAGCTCCACCACCACAAGGGGGGAGAATTTCACTAGTTTGTCGGCTTAAGTGAAATTTTACCCACACATGAACATAGGTTTTGCGCGGGGAGCGGCGGGGAGAGAGGAACACACACAGCAAAGCTCCTCTGAGTGTTTCCCGGCCGGCTAGCCTTGCTCACGAGGGGCCCTCGGTGACCGACCCCGCGACGGCCAGTCACCGCGCGTATGAGGCTGTCGTAAAATTAACACGAACTACGTCAGTCCGGACGCCAAAGTCCCCGGTGCTCCCGGGGCTCAGGCCCAGGGGCGGGCCGTCTCCTCAGCACAGGGAGGGGTGCCTCCCGCCCGCCCCAGCAGCCCCGGGCGAGGCGGGAAGGGTGGCAGCAACAAGGACGCTCCGAGACACCTCACAGCCAAGCCCAAACGCTGAGCCGGGGCCCGAGGCGCTGCTGTGACTTCACCCGCCCACAAAGTCATAGTGCAGGAACTGTGTCTCTCAAAGACGTCAGGGGACGCTTTATCCCGAAAACCGAGAATGACGCTCTCAAGGCTGGGGGGGCTGGGGCGTCCCCCCGCCGGGGCAGACTGGGGCCCACAGGCGAGGGAGGGGTCCCCAGAGGGCCGGCCTCTGGCCACGTGGCCTTTCAAACGGAGGGTCCCAGGGAAACGCCAGGTGCCCCTCCGCTGGCCTTCCAGTCCTCCCACCGGGCACTCGAGGTCCCCGGAGCCCGGCTTTGGGTGGGACGGAGGGCGTCTCCGGGCGCAGGTGGGAGGGGACCTGTAGATGAGCCACGCGGGCTCCTCGGGCTGCCAGCACGTGAGGACGCATCAGGCAGTGGCAGCACCACGTCCCGAGGCCCCCGTGTGTTGGCTCCGTGGCCGCTAACGTTTCCTGCTTCGGATTCGCAACGAACATCTTATCCACTTTACTCTCTAAAACGCTGCTAGATAACAAAGTTCCAGTTTACCCTCAACTCCCCCTCTGCGGATCTCAAAGCTCCCGAGGCCACGAAGAATGTCGGGGTCACTCTGGAGAGTCCAGAGGGGGTGGCCTCAGGTGAGCGCCAAGCAAACCGGGGCAGACAGGGACCGGGCGTGTCGCCCGCATAGGAATGGAGAAGGAAGACGACAGGGGCCAGTGACAAGTAGCAATGTGTTGGGCCTGGGGGGGCCGGGGCCCCTGCTGCCCTCCTGCACCGCACCCCAGGCCTCCCAGAGGCTCAGGCCCTCTTGTCTTATGGGGACGGGGACAGACAGCAGTGGTGGCCAGAACAAAAGTGTTGCTTAAAACGGGCAAGCGGGTCCAAAGAGCCTTCGGGAACTGCGCCACCGAACCGAGGTCGGGCTCAGGGAAGCCTCAGCTGAGGCCACGGCAGCCTCACCGGAGGGGACACGTGGAGGACACTCACGGCAGGAGCCTGTGATTACCTCAGGTGTGCACGTGTCCCCGAGCCGTGACACGGGAGCAGGGAGTCTCTACAGCAGCCCCCAGAGACACTGGCCCAGATGCAGCTTGGATGCAGTCGTGGGCCGCCCTGTGTCCCCGGAAGCTCATTCCACGGGGTCCTGACCCCCAAAACACCAGAGCGTGACCTGACCCGGAGACGGGGTCTTTACCAGGGAAATCAAGTTCACATGAGGCCGTCCTAATCAATGACCGGGGTCCTTATGAAAAGGGGGAAATCTGGAGACAGACCCAGACCCGGGGCCAGGGGGCTGGGGGGGGGGGGGGCGAGCAGGACGAGACAGGGAGTCATCGGCTGCGTACGGGCCCAGGGCAGAGGCAGCTCCCGCAAAGCCTCGGAGGTGCCGACCCCACTGGCCCCGACACGAGGACTCCCAGCTCCGGACGGTGAGTGGTTGGGGCTGCCCCGTCCGCGGGGCTTTGTTAGGGCAGCCCCCGGACACACACGGACCACCACGGGCGGCTGCGAAGGGCGCCCCGTACTCCCCGTGGGGAAAACGTCAGGAGGTTTTGGTTTTGTTGTGTCCAAAGTACAACACAAACACGTTTTGAACGTTGAGACGAAAGACGTGTGGAATAGGCCAGTTTAAGAATTAAGTGAAAACATAATTACGTCCCGAACGGACAAGCACAGGGCTCTGGGTCAAGAGGGAACGTGCGAGAGTCCCAGCACACAGGGCGGCCCCGCTGCGGACAGCGGGAGCCCCCCGGGCGGTACCTGCTTGCTGTCCTGCTCAGCGGCCTTGTGGCTGCCCTCGGCAGGTGACTCTCTCCGCTTCGCCTACAACAGGAAAGCACCAAGGTTGGAAGAGAGCAGCACGGTTTACAAACAGACACCTCCGCTTCACGCACCGGAGAGAAAACGCTGAGCCCGGGGATCTCAGAGAACAGAAAAGGCGTTCCAGTTACCACCCTCTGTCCGTTCTCCCAAGTCTGTCTCTTACACCTGCACGCTGACCTCTAACCTCCGGGCCGGTCCGTGTGAAGGAGGGGGTGAGCTCTGTGCCCCCTGCGACCGGAGGTCGTGAGACCCGAGCCCGGAGAGCCGGGCAAGTCTTGGGGAGACCTATCCCGAAGCAAAGGATTATTCTACCGACAATGCTGAAAGCGGGGTGTCAGCTGGCCCTTGACAAGGCACCCCCTCGCCTCTCCCACACCGGGAAGAGGACGACCCTCAGCCACCAGACGCTCCCGACCACGTCCACGTAACCCTGATCCGACATCGCTTTCCCCACACATTTACCATCCCACAATTTACCTCCCCAGGAGCAGAAACTCCTTTTGTCTGGCCCCTTCTCCACGATCTACTGCTCTTTGTTGAAGAGTTTATGAGCCGCCAGGTCTGCTTAGACCCAAAGGGGTCTTTACTTCCTCGCCACCAAACCTTCTGTACAGATAAGCAATAAGGCTTCTGTCCTGTTTATCTTTTATCAGTTTAATTTGCAGAGGCCCCGTACCGAACTTGAAAGGGTAGAGGGAAACATTTGTCCCTCTCCGACACATACAGAAATCTTGACTGACGAGCCACCTGCCAGGAAAACCGGGCCCAATGATGGCTTTGCTCACAGAGCTCAGGACCACGGCTCCCCCAGGTCAAACATCAACACAAAGGCCACAGACCCAGATGTCCTTCAGATCAAAGGACAAAATCAGATTCTGATTTTTATGACTACTTTTACGGTAAGTTAACTTGTAGTGGTATTTCAGGTCCTTCTGGCCTTTCTTCCTTTATTTTTTGGTTTCTGGATTTGTTTTTTTTTTTTTTAATTTTTTTTTTCAACGTTTTTTATTTATTTTTGGGACAGAGAGAGACAGAGCATGAACGGGGGAGGGGCAGAGAGAGAGGGAGACACAGAATCGGAAACAGGCTCCAGGCTCCGAGCCATCAGCCCAGAGCCCGACGCGGGGCTCGAACTCACGGACCGCGAGATCGTGACCTGGCTGAAGTCGGACGCTTAACCGACTGCGCCACCCAGGCGCCCCTGGTTTCTGGATTTGTAGAAGGACCCAGAGTGATCACCAGGGGCAGAGGAAGAAAAGGTGTCCACGCAGGCCCTGCCCAGGGCCCCTTCCTTCTACGCAGTACTTGGCCTCGGGCTCAACCCGGAGGTCGTGCTGGTATTTCCGAGTTCCCTGAACCTCTGTTGTCCAGAGTGACCCCACCTGCAGGGTGGGGTGAGGGCCTCCGAAGTCACTGACCACAGACCTGAACATACCTCCAGGCCAAGCACGCGTTTCCTGAAGCTGTTCTGTTTGCCTTTGCAACCCAGGGCTCCCTGTGGGGACCTCGCCCCTTCGTCCAGGCCCCTCTCCGGCCACCCCTGCCCCAGGCTCCCTGATGCTGGGCCACACCCTCTGCCTGGGGTCGGCCCCTGAAGATGGCAACCCCCCACCCCACCCTGTCACCTGTGCTTCTGACCGACTGGCTCCGAATCAGGATTCCCACCACTCTCTCCTCAGGTTTGGCCGATTTCTAGAACCGCTCCCAGGGCTCAGGGAAGCACTTACGTTTACCGGATTATTACATGATATAATAAACACTATGGCAAAGACTACAGACACTCAGATAGAGACGTGTCAGGTGTGGTCTGCGAGGGCCCCGAGTGCGGGCATTACTGTCCCTGTGCAGCTGGGGACCTCCACCCACCAGCATGGAGATGTCGCCAGTGCGGACGCTCTCCACACCCCACACTTCAGCGATTTTCACGGGGCTCACCCCCTTAATTCCACCTGCAGCCCCTTCCTGCCCCGGATCATGTCGGGTGGTGCAGAAAGTCCCAAGCTTCTAACCATGGCTTGGCCTTTCCGGTGACCAGCCCTCATCCAGGAGCTACGAGGAGCCCACCCAGAGTCACCTCTGCAAAACAAAAGAGGGTTTTGGTGGGTTTTTTTAATCTTTTTTTTTTTTTTTTAAGTTTATTTATTTTGAGAGAGAGCACGCAAGCAGGGAAGGGCAGAGAGAGAAAGGGAGAGGGAGAATCCTAAGCAGGCTCCACGATGTCGGCACAGAGCCCGATGTGGCGCTTGAACCCACCAATCGTGAGATCGTGACCTCAGCCCCCCAGGCACCCTGAAACACAAGGTATTTTTATCCCCTTGGGAAGCTATAAGGGTTTCAGGACCTCTGGGTCAGGAACTGGGATCAGAGAGCGATATACGTGTTTTCGGTTGTCTTGCGACGTGACCCCGTTGAGGAACTCGGCATACCGTGTGCTCTCCACGCTGCTCTCGTCTCCACCCGCGGGGAACCCCCTGCAGCCTGGCACCCGCCACCCATTGTGTCCTAGCAGGTTGACTTATTCCCCATCCCCCTTTTTTAGGGAGGCCCCCGTGCTGGGCGTGAGCCACGGGGCTTGAACTCACGACCCTGAGATCAAGACCAGAGCTGAGATCAAGAGTCAGATGGTTAAGTGACTGAGCCACCCAGGCGCCCTTAGCAAGTAGGGTTTTTAAACTGCAAAATAATTAAAAGAACATAAAAGACGGCCTCACTAGACCACGCCCGCAGGGGTGGGCACTGTTCTGCTGCCATCCAAGGCACAGGGTCACCCACCGCACCCGGGCTGTTGCCTCCGAGGCACAACCCCCACCCCCCGAGGCTCCATTCACCCTAAGCCCTCAGGGGGGTCAAGCCGGTAGCCCTGTGCCCACCACCTAAGCCCACGACCGGCATGGTCCCCTGGGAGCCACTAAGATGGGGGGGGGGAAGGGGAGGAGAGCTTCCTGCCACGCCCAGCCCCCGGCTATGCTCCTGGGGGTCCAGAGCTCTGCTCTGCTCGGTTCCCCCAGAGGATGCCAGCTGGGCTTGCAGAGGGACAAAGGCCCAGCGTGGGTGTGAAGGGGCAGCCCGGTCCTCCTTGTGGACGGGCCCGTGACAAGGCTGCAGGGTGAGGGGAGCCCAAATGCCGTCAGCACCGGGGCGAGGAGGGGTCACGCCAGACCCTGCGGGGCTGCAGCGGGCGAGCTGTCTGTCTGGTCTTCAGGCTCCATGGACTCGGGATCAGATCGAACCCCCGCGTGCCGGGGCGTGGGGGGACACTGGGTGCTGACCCACTGGGAACGCAGGATGGCCGTGTCACCGCTTGGCACGGAGATGCGGGAGACGCGGAACAGACCGCGAGCTGGCAGATCACTGCCCGGCTCCTTGTAAGTAAATTCCACCCAGGTTTTCCTCACCTTTCCTGTTTTCCTCTTTTCTAAAAAAAGTGCAAAGTGGGGGCAGGAGCGCCTGGGGGGCTCAGTAGGTTGAGCGCCTGACCCTTGAGGTCGGCTCAGGTCACGATCTCACGGTTTGTGGGTTCGAGCCCCGTGTCCGGCTCTGCGCTGACAGCAGGGAGCCCACCTGGGATGGTCTCTCCCTCTGTGCCCTTCCCTGCCCACGCGCACACTCGCTCTTTCTCTCTCTCAATAAATAAGTTAATTAAACAAAAAATATACCCAAATAAAAAGTTAAAAAAGCAAAAGCACGAAGTGGGAAGAAAGGCAGCGGGGAAACGCCTGAGGCTCCAGTCTCCTCGCCGAGGGGCCGCTTTCTCAGCAGATCCGACACGCAGATGCAAACACCCTCCCGTCACCCTCTCGAAAGCTCAGAGCGAGAGCAGACGGGGAGCCCGCTACGACGCCAGGGTGAAGGGCAGGGCACGAGGCCTGAGGCCCCCCGTGTCCTCCACTGCACAGACATGAAGTCCAACCGGGTCAGGACCATCCTCTCCCCGAGGTGCCCCCCACATCTCTCAATGCCTGAAGCAGGCCTGCAGGGCCAGACCCAGGACCCAGAGCCCCGGCCACCGTCGGGGGCCTGCCCCGCCCGGACGCCCCCCTTGGCACCACGGCCACCCACCTGCGAGGAGACCCACCCGGACACAGGGCCCCTTCCCCACGCTCGCTGGAGACCACGTTTCACGTGCTGCCGACATGTCTGGGGGCAGCTGGCCCAGGCCAGAGCTCGGCTGGGCTGTCCCAGGCTTCTAGAAGGAGGCGTCCCCCACCCCCCACAGGCAGACCGTGCAGCCGAGTCACCCAGAGACCACACCCATCCGTGTCCCTAGCCATTCACAAATGGCACCCTCGGCACCCTCCCCAGGACGCCGTCCACTTACGTGCACGGGCTGGCCGCTGCTGGCCGCGGAGCTGCGGGTGGGTGCCGGGCAGCCCCAGCCGTTGGCCGTTCCGAGGCTCTCTGTCAACAGAGGGAGGTGGCGCGCCATGAGCGACTGCTGGCTGCAAACAGAGCTGCGTGCAGGGCGACCTGGGGTCCAGGGGTCCCCAGACCGGGGAGGGGGGCCTGGGGAGGCCACTCGCCCCGCGCGACAGGGGACGGCGGCCACAGCGCCACAGAAAGACATGCGAGTCCAGCAGGGACTGGCCGCCCTCCCCAGGAGGGCCAACCGGAGTTGGTGGCTGCCCCCAGGGAACCGCAGGGCTGGCCACAAGGTAGGGGGGTCTCTGGGCGGGGGGCGGCCTGAAGTGACCCCGAAAGGCATGCGGGGTGCTCCCGGCCCCCCTCCGGGTCCAGGCGCGCGGGCAGTCTGGCGTCACACACTTACTTTCCACGTGTGCGAAGGCGCAGAAGGGGCCCCGGGGGCAGTAACCGGTTTGGCGCATGTCGTTGCACTTTGTAGACTTGTAGATCTGGGCGGCAAAGAGAAAATGAAACAAATAAAATCTACAAGTAAAACGAAGGGGCTGGGCTGGGAACGGGTTTCCACGGGAAGCCCAGAGGACCCAGCTCCAAACCACAACGCGTCTCCTGAGAAGGCGGTGTGGATGTGACCCCCGCCCTGTATGCCGTGGCCCCAGAATCCCCCGCTCTCCGCAGAGCAGGCCTGACTGTCCTTGAAATAACACACAGGGGTGCGTGGATGGCCCAGTCGGTTGGGCTCAGGTCAGGATCTAACGGTTTGCGAGATCCAGCCGTGCATGGCTTCCGGCTCTGCGATAAAAGCACAAAACCTGCTTGGGATTCTCTCTCAAAATGAGTAAATAAACCTACAAAAAAGAAAAAAAAAAAGGAAATCTCACACAAAGTCAATTTCACCACTTGGCATTTTCTGAAAGAGACGCTCCATTCAGTGCTCCCAGTATACAGCAGGCACTCCACAAATGCCTGTGTCACGACCACATGCATGAGCTCCATGGTCAGCCCCGATTCCCTTCACGGGGGTCAAAGATACTCTCACGACGCCAACAACACTCGGTTCTGGCCCTACAGCACACCAAGCGGGGCAGGCCCCAGGGCGCTCCTGCCAGACCCCAAATCCACACCCTCCGGAAGCCTTCCTTTACCACATTTCTGAGTTTTAGAAACAGAACGAATGAGTCGGTAGCCAATGAGTCGGCAAAGGAAGCAGAAGACAAAAATCCCGAGTCGAGAGGGGCAATCGTAGGGCCTGAGACACAGGCAGGCGGCAGAGGCCAGGCTCGGAGTTCACGACCCAGCCCAGGCGGGCCACGCCCAGCGCCAATCAGGTGGCACCAGGGGCAGCCATGGGCCAGAACGGGGCGCCTCCTGCTCCCGACCGGCCCGCATGGCCCATCCCCTGACCGGGCACTGACCCCTCCCTCATTCCTGCTCTCTGCCTCGACCGCTCCATCCCTGCCCCCTGCAGGCCCCTCGAGGCACCCCTCCTGCAAGCGAGCCGCACACCCCACCCTCCTGGACTGCCCCCCACCCGTCCTGGTCCCCACACTCTCAAAACCCTGAAGAGGGCTGGTTTGCTGTGGTTTTTTTTAGTGTTTAATTTTGAGAGAAAGACACAGCACGAGCAGGGGAGGGGCAGAGAGAGAAGCGGGGAGAGAGAGAATCCCAAGCAGGCTCCATGCTGTCAGCACGGAGCCTGATGCGGGGCTCAAACTCACGAAATCATGAGATCCAGACCTGAGCTGAAACCAAGACTCAGATACTTAATCAACTGAGCCGCCCAAGCATCCCTGCTGATCAGCAATCTTTTTTTTTTTTATTTTTTTTTAATGTTTATTCATTCTTTGAGAGAGAGACACATAGCACGAGCACGGGAGGGGCAGGGAGAGAGACACACACTGTGTGGGAAAATGGGAAGCAGGCTCCAGGCTCCGAACTGTCAGCACAGAGCCCGACGCGGGGCTCGAACTCACGAAGCATGAGATCATGACCCGAGCCCAAGTCGGAGGCTCAACCGACTGAGCCGCCCAGGAGCCCCTTGCTGGTCTGTTTTCACCACAAACCGAAGCGTGCTCTGGTTAGCTCTGCGAACTTCAACCGTCCGTGCCCTGCCGGTGCCAAAGGAAGGTCCGGCCTTGACCGGCTCCCGGAGGGCGGGGTGTCCTGCCCGGTAAGTTTCTCTGTTTACCTGCTCCGAGGCTACCCCGGATAGTCACAACGTGATTTCTGGTAGGGGCTCTGGGCCCGGTCGTGTGGGCTCAGCCTCTGGGGGGACTGGAGATGGAGGTCAGCACGTCTATGTGACCCCTAGTGAAAACCCCAGACACCGAGGCCCACACGCCTGTCCACAGACACGGTCCACGTGACTCCCTGCAGGACAGCCCTGGAAGCTCAGGCCCGGTGGGTCGGGGACCCAGCCCCAGGAGGGACCCCCCCGCCCCCGCCCGTGGCTGACCTCAGCCCCTATCCTGTCACCAACGAATCACGGCTGTGGGCACAACAGCGTTGCTGGCATCTGCAAATCCTCCCGGCGAATCGCAGGACCAGAGGGTGGTCCCAGGGACCCGGAGTCAAAGGGGGGAGACCTCCCCCTACCCCGGGCTGTGCGCCGACGCGGGTGCCTCGTACCTCCGGGTGAAATTGCTGCTCCGCGCGGGAATGGCAGTACTGACAGCTGTCCCCACTGTCACACCTCGCGGGCTCACCCCACTCGTCACCGTGCTTCACGCTGGGACACGGCGTGGACCTGGGGGGACGGGGGGGGGGGCGTCAGTGTGCCCAGCCGCTATTGGCACGCGGGCGGGCGCACACAACCACTGGGAGCGTGCCTCAGAGTGAGGGCCGCCTGAAGCCAGACGGGGCTCGGCCGCCTCCGCGGCGGGTGCGGCTCAGAGGCGCCCGGATGGCGTGCCACGCGAGCGTTGGACAGGCAGCGGGCACCCTCCCTCCTTCCCTCCCGAGCTGAGTCCCACACCGAGCCCCCAACAAGTGATCCCACAGCAGGAAAACCCAGCCCTGATGCTCATTTTTCACGTACTGTCGGACAGCCTTATCAAAATCTCTTTGGACTCCCAGAAAAAACGAGCCGCCGTGGGGAGTAAGGTTTTATTATTTTTCGGCACATTTTCCGTCCCTTCCATCTACGTGAATTCATCTTATCCTCTCAGGCTGCGCTCTGGTGACTACCACTGGCAGGATGCGCAGGGGCGGCTCTCGGCCCCTGGGCCCTGAAACCGCGGAGACGGAGGGAAGGAAGCACGACCGTCGCTGACCCGCTCGGCCCCTGGGCGCGCGCGGCGGCGTCTGGCCTTTTGTGCGCGCGCACGGGAGGCGGCAGAGCCCGGCGCGCGCGTGCACGCGGCAGAGCGCTGGCTCGCGGGGGGGAGGGGGGAGGCAGGTCCACACAGGGGCTCACCTGTACTGGAACCTTCGCGGGCTCCGCCGCCGGTCCCTGCTGTTGTGGTAGTGCGGACACGCATAGCCCTGGCGACACAGACGCGGTGGCTTCGGACACGGCTCTGTCTTATAGCTGCCCAGCACGAAACTGGCGTCTGAAAACACAGGGGTCCACATGGGAGCACGTGCACGTGTGCTCAGCGGGCCAAAGGACACGGCGTGTCCACCCCACCGCCACGATCGGGAGCGAGACGCTGACACCCGCCACAACCTGGACGAGCCTGGAGAACGCGACGCTCGGTGAGAGGCCAGACCCGGAAGTCTACCTGTCGCGTGACTCGACTCCAGGAGCCGTGGGATGGGGCAGATCCCGGACGGGAAGGACACGGGTGCTGCCACGGGTTGACGGCGGGGGCTCATGACAGGGTTCTAAACTAGCTCACCTGACGGCCAAACAACCCCTGAAACGCACACTTTAAAACGGTGCATTTTAACCCTGATATCAACAGTGGATTTGGGGTGATAAGGACCTGTGATGTCGGCTGATGGGCAGGGACAAATGTCCTGCTGTGGTGGGGACAGTGCACACACGGAGTCACAGGGCATATGAGAATTCCATCTTTTCCTTTCAGTGGAATCCCAAATTGCTCTAAAAGTAGATTTTCAATTTTACTTAAAAAAATTTTTTAATGTTTATTTTTGAGAGAGAAACAGAGCATGAGCAGGGAAGGGGCAGAGAGAGAGGCAGATGCAGAATCCCAAGCAGGCCCCAGGCTCTGAGCTGTCAGCACAGAGCCCCACGCGGGCCTCGAACCCACGAACCATGAGATCATGACCCGAGCTGAAGTCAGACGCTTAAGTGACTGAGCCCAGGTGCTGGAGCCCCTTGTATATCTTTTAAGTAGTTAATTTCATGTTTTCTGAATCTCATCTGAGAGCAAAAACAAACAAAAAGCCACCTGGGGTCATCTGAAAGCAAGAACTGATGAGAGAAAATCCTAAAAATCATATCCACTGGCAGCCTGGTTCGTGATCAACACGGCACCTGTAGACGCTACTGTTCCCGCTGCCGTTCCCAGCAGGGCTGAGCTTCACGCTAAGGGATGGGAGAGCGGCAGGGGGAGGGGAGGGGCGGGCCCCAGCAGCCAAGACAACGAGACCCGACCCTCAGGAAATGTCTGCAGGTCGAAGTTTAACGTCACCGCGTTGTCCAGCCACACCAAATACAATTTCTAACTCGTTAAATGACACACAGAGGGACACAGAAAGAACAAAAAGGGTCTGAGAAACAAAAAAGCCCATTTTAAGGAAACAAATTAGGGATGCCTGGGTGGCTCAGTCAGTTAAGCAGCCAACTGTTGGTTTCAGCTCGGGTCACGATCTCAGGGTTCGGGAGTTCAAGCCCCACATGGGGCTCCGTGTTGACAGTGCACAGCCGGCTTGGGATTCTCTTTTTCCCTTTCTCTGCCCCTCCCCTGTTCTCTCTTGCTCAAAATAAATCAACTTTATATTAAAAAAGGAAAACAGAACCTAGAACACTTATACACAAGTACGGAGCGAGTGCCTCGTACAGATACAGTCCGACGCAACCGAGAGATGATGACGTGAGCCAAACTCGGATGCGTGACCGACCGAGCCACCCAGGCGCCCCCAACCATGGGACATTCTGAAAAAGGCAAAACCACGGCAACGCAACAGTTGCGTAAAGGATCAGTGGTGGCCAGGGGTCAGGCCGAGAGCAGACCTTGACACGGCTTTGGCCAAGCCCAGAGCGTGAGCCCTAATGGAAACTGTGGACGTTAGTGAACGTGTCCGTGTCGGTTCCTTGCCTGTAACAAAAGTGTCACGTCGGGGCAAGGCGTTCACGAGGGGAAGGTGGGAGGGGGTACACAGGACCCCGTACCACCCGCGACACCTCTGGACATCTAAAAAGCAGCAAATAAAATCTGCTAGTTAAAAGCCGAACCGCCACATAGAGATGGAAAATGAAGGCGCGGAAACACCAGTCTGGAGCAGCGCATCTGACCGCGAGTGTCGGCGCCACAGGCTCCGTCTGAGACGCTCAGTAACCGAAGCCAGAGCGCCTAACTGGACCTTCCTGACTCGGACCCGGGTGCAGGAGCTGAGGGCCGCCCCCAGGGGGAAGCCACAGGCCTCACCGCCGCCTCCCTGCTCTCCCTCCTCAGGCCCAGCCTGGCTGGCGGCGTGCCCCCGCCACGAACCGGAGCTCACACAGGCGGAAGCGGGCATCCCAGACGGGGAGACGACAGGCTGGAATGTGGGAGACAGGAGGTTCTCACGGGCGTTTTCCGGAAAGACAGAAACACCGGGCAAAGCACGTGTCCTCAGGTGCTGGAAGCCGGAAGCTGCAGGCACACAGCTCCCGCTGAGGCGGCCCTTCCCCAAGCAGTGACAGCACCACAGGGGGACGAGCGCGCAGCACAAGTGGGTGCCCCGAAACCCAGAGGGGACCCTGGGGCATTCTTCACGCGGCCCAGCCAAGAGGCCAGCCGGCAGGTGCCATCGTGGGGTGGGCGCCGGGCACTTGGTCTCAAGGAGGGGTTGGCGGTGGCGGTGGGGGTGGGGGGGATAGTAGACATGGGAGGAGAATCTGGATCAGCCTCGCATGACCTTTGCTGACTGATCCAGTACCCTGGGCCCTGGCGTGGACTTCCCGAGAGCAGGCAAAGACATTTGCGAGGAGAAAATTTGTTGCTCGGTAACAACGGTGTGAAAGCACTGTTTACACGGGTGCTGTCAGCCGAGCAAGTCCAAGGAGCCCCATCAAGACTTAGAGGACTTTTCTTGGGGCGCCTGGGTGGCGCAGTCGGTTAAGCGTCCGACTTCAGCCAGGTCACGATCTCGCGGTCCGTGAGTTCGAGCCCCGCGTCAGGCTCTGGGCTGATGGCTCGGAGCCTGGAGCCTGTTTCCGATTCTGTGTCTCCCTCTCTCTCTCTGCCCCTCCCCCGTTCATGCTCTGTCTCTCTCTGTCCCAAAAATAAAAAAAATAAAAATAAAAAACGTTGAAAAAAAAAAAAATTTAAAAAAAAGACTTAGAGGACTTTTCTTAAAACCGCACCGCCCTTATCAGCTACCCAGAACAGACAAACACACAGAGAGAAGGCAAACTAGTGAGTGCCGGGGCAGGGGGGTGCTGCTTAATGGGGACAGGGTTCCGTGCACGTTACAGAAACGTTCCAAATTAGTGCTGATGCTTGCACAACACCGTGAGTGTACCAAACGACACAAATTGTTCACTTGAAAACAGCTGAAACAGTAAATTACGTTACGGGTACTTACAATAACATCCCCCCAAATTTCACCGCCCACAGCCATCACTTGTGAAGCCTGCGAGGAGCGCGGGTCCCGCAGCTCCGAGGGACGCATCCAGGAGCTGCGGGGACTGAGCCGAGGGCCCCGGGAGACCCGCAGGGCAGGGCCAAGGCGGAAGCACGGACGTCCCGAGAGCAGGTGTGCGGCGAACATCAACCCAGCTCTGGGACGGGGCGCCCGGAAGGAGCCGTGCCTGCCACATACTCCCCTCCCCAGGCGGCAGCCGCTGGCTGACCTCGGCAAGAAGACGCCGGGGGAAACATCCAGAGCAACCTTGGGGCCTGGACGCCGGGGCTCAGATCCCACTCAGCCACCACTACCTGAGGCATTGGGGGTGATATACTCCACCGGAGACTCAGTTTCCCCATGTGGTCTACAAACGAAGGCGGCGAGGTCCACCATGTGGTCACTTTACAGATGGAGAGGACCTCCCCCCCCCCACCCTCCATGGTGGCCTCAGGGTTACCTTGCCACCGGGGGTCCTCGCCCAGGATCTTCTCGATCATGGCCTGGCTGGCCAAGGCCCCGGGCTGCAAATCAGGGACGCCGTCCCCAGCGCAAAGCTGGCCGCTTTGCAAGGATTCCTGGGCCTGCAGCTCCCTGCGAGCAAATGTCACACTGGTTACAGCGCTGCCTCGCGTCTGTCCCAAGCCCTCCCGCAAGGTGACGGAATCATTCGGTGCTGTCGCTCTGCGGAGCAACCTAGAAGGTTTGGGACGGGCGGCCCTCGGGCCTCGGGCCCAGCCCTGTCCTGGGACGGATCCAACACTTTCAGAGCCGAGACGCGTTTAGTGAGGACTCGTCTGTCCCCGCCGGGGGGTCCCACAGGTGCACGAGCTCAGCCTCGTGAACTCCCATGGGCACGCGGGGCAGCGGGACGGAAACCCTCTCGTCAGAGTCAAAGCCAGAGAGAGAGCCGCTCAGGCCAGCATCCCAGAGAGGTGAGCTGGCCGGCCGGCCGCCCCGCGCGGACGCCCCACACACCTGATGTCACACACGGGCGGCCGCAGGTCCAGCGGGCCGTGCGCAAAGGCGCAGTGCAGCCCGTTCTTGACGCAGTGGCCACGGGCGTCCGTCTCGTGGATGCACGTCCCGGTCTTGTAGTAGCGCAGGTGGTACTTGCGCTCCGTGTCCCCGGTCGTCCGGTGCAGGTACGGGCACCTGGGAAGCAGAGGGGCAGACACAGGCCATCTGAGGCCTCGGGGACAGCAGCGCGGACCCGCCCCACTCCTCGTCGGCACCTGGCCAACGCCCTGCTCTCGCGGTCTCCCTCCGCACACTTATCTGTTCTGATCGCAGGCCTGAGGTCCCGGGCGGAGCACCTGTCCCCCGGACCCGTCCCCCAGACACTCAGATGCCCCACAGATCCCGCAACTACATCTGGTGGAAAAACACAGAAGCAAATTTCCCTGGAAATCCTCCTGCATCATCTTCTGGTTATGGAAAAATGAAGTTCGTGCCTGGGATGCAGCAGCGCCCCTCATTTTTCCCGACGGGCATTATCAGAGGAGGACTTGTGGTCACTCCCATCCATCCAGGTGCTTCAGGGGGCCCCTCGAGGGAAGGAGCCTGGGGAGAAACCCGGACGCGGCTGGAGGAGGAGGCTGGTGGAAGCCGGCCAGGAGAGCGGGGGGTGGGGGGGGGGGCGGTACCACGTGCCCCAGATGGAGGGGGGCGGGCTGTGCCACTTGCAGGTGCCAAGCCACACACTCCCAGGGAGAGTCCCCCTGCGGTCCCCAGGCAGCAGGGGGCTGGCTTCACACGGGAAGCTGGGCACTGAGCCCACATGGAGGTCAGCCCCTCTAGACGAGAGGCACAGAAGGGGGGAGGAAAGGAGCCTGAGCCGGGGACACCTGGGTGGCTCAGTCTTAAGTGTCTGACACTTGGCTTCGGCTCAGGTCACAATCTCACCGTTCCTGAGTTCAAGCCCCACCTCGGACTCTGGTGTCAGTCTGCTTCAGATCCTCTGTCTCCCTCTCTCTCTCCGCCCCTCCCTGCTCTCTCTCAAAAATAAACGTTTAAAAAAAAAAGACTAGTTTTAAAATAAACTTAAAAAAAAAAAAAACGCACAGAGCCTGAGCCAGCAACTCCCCGTGAGCCGCCTGAGGGGTGAGGCAGGGGCCTGGTGTCCCCCTCCAGAGGGGACGGTTGAGGACGACCGTGTCAGGGCCCAGTCCCACCTCAGTGCCCAGCAAACCGTGGACTCGGCTGCTGGGAGCACCGGCGTGATGGCTCCCCACACACGAAGCAGGGACAAAACCCGGAAGTAAGGAACTGGGGGGGCCACTCACTCTCAACCCCTCTCTCGGCCTTCAGACAGCGCACCCCAGAGCTTCCTGAGCACCTGGGGTGTGCGGGGCATGAGGGGAGAGGGCGCTGTGGCCGCGAGGCCGGGTCCCTGGGAAGCAACGAAGCAAAAGCCAAAGGAGAAGCCAGCTCGGGGTCCGGCACTTCCGCTGCCAGATGCACGCCCCAGAAACGCTGCGAGACCCCGCTGTCGTCCGGGGGAGAGTTCTCTGCACCCGGGTCACAGCACGTGACCCACAAGAGCTGAAAGCTGCGAACGACCCCAGCGCCCATCAGATGACGCACGGGGGAGCGACATGGAGCCCGTGCAGACCAGGACGCTCCTCGGCCTCAAAGGGAACAGAACTCGGATACGTTGGACAGCGCGGATAAACCGTGAGGACACTGCGCTCAGCGAGAGAAGCCACACGCAAAGCCCACGTGCTGTGTGATTCCACTCTACGAGGTCCCACGACTCAGAGTCACGTCCCCGGGAGGTGGGGAGTGGATGCGAGGGGCGTCAGTGCTGAGCGGGGACAGAGCTTCAGGTTGGGACGAAGAAAAGGACTGGGGAACAGGCAGCGGGGACGGTTATATACGACACTATGGGAGTCGTCCGTGTCGCTAAACCGCGCACTGAAAATGGTTACATCCGTTTTCCTACGTTACAAATCCTACGTTACAAATGTTCTATCGTAGTCGTAAACAGAGCCCGCTGGAGACGGAAGAGAGAGATGTTACGTATTTGTACAGACAAGCGTGCGTCACGTCTGGCCCTCTGTGGGATTTTCACAGGCGGACACGTGACGTCACAGCACGCGGGCCGGGAGGACAGAGCGCGGCCAGCACCCCGGGGCCCCTCAGACAGGCCCGCGGTGAGGACACGCACTCCCTCGGCGACGGCAGAAACTGGCAACGGGGCAGATGTGCCACAGGGCACGAAGGCCCCGACGAAGCCTTCCACGGAACGCCACCCGTCACAGACAATCCCCGCACACCCCTGAGGCACGGGCGAGGTGGCAAACGGACAAGACGACCTGGTGGCACTTTCTGAAAACAAGCATGGCCACACCACTAGACACACACCTGGAAAAGGACACGGGACGCACGGCCCACGAGCCAGAGCGAGGACGGCGGGCGGAGCGGCTACAGCGAGGACTGGGCATCCGCCCCGCGCCCCTCTCTATGCAGCCGTGTCCCCCGCCGGCCTGCGAGCACATCGCCCCGACCCGGGACAGGTCTCTGGGTACCCGAGGCGTGGAAGCTGTCACGGGGAGCCCACGACTACAGATGAAGGCCGCTCAGCGACAACACGGCCCCAGGGAGGGGGGCGCTGGGCCCGCCCGACTGCCCCGTGTCACATCGTAGCCCTCGCTCATTCCCTAGCGGCCCCTCAGCTCGGCACTAAGCATCATCTCCTCTCTGGTGCCATCGCCAAGGCAACCAGGGCGCGGCTGAGGCCCGTGCCCAGCCCTGAGCAGCCTCTACTATTTCACTCGGGGCAGGACCCCGAGATACTGGAGGGCTCTTAACGACGCACAGTGGCTCCACGTGCAGAAGGTCTAGGCGGTCAGGACTTCAGAGACAACATAGTTGCAAAGCCAGAAAACCCTCCTTCGGGCGGGAAAGACCCAGGGCTCCGCCCAACACCGCAGGCAGATTCTTCCCGCAGGAGTCCGCTAATCCACCTGCCCCTCCCCCTGGGCCACTGCCAGCCCACCGCACCGGTGATGTGCCCCACAGTGACCGGATTCAGGTGGGGGCCTTGGTTCTCAAGCTACCTGCCACAGTTAGGGACCCAAACCGTGTAATTAAAACAGGGCTCCAGGCACACCTGGGTGTCTCACAGGTTGAGTGTTCAACTCTTGATCTAGGCTCAGGTCATGATCCCAGGGTGGTGGGTTCGAGCTCTGCACCGAGTGTGGAGCCTGCCTGGTATTCTCCCTCTCTCTCTGCCCCTCTCCCCTGCTCATGTGCACACATGTGCGCACTCTCGCTCACTCTAAAAGAAAATCCAGATCTCCATCGATGCCATGATGGAACAGCACAAGCCGGACAAGGGCACAGTCACGATGCTCTGGAACCCACACGCCAGGATGCAAGGAGGACGAGACCAGGGGTTCACGGCTGCCCCTCCGTGTCCAGCAGGCTGTCCCCCTCCCTCTGGCAGCCCTTGCATGAAACAAAAATAGAACCACCAAGGCCAGTCTGCAGTGGGTGACAGAGGTGGCCCACGCAGCTCACATCCACCGTGCGTTAGCACCAGCCAGGAGCACACTGGACCAGACGTCAGAACCCCTGGAGGGCTTGCCAACCCCAGAAGGTGTGGTCCCCGAGTCGAGTCCAGGTAGGTTCCTCGGGTCCCAACTGCTGGTCCGGGGGCCGCGACAGGGGCTACCGCTGGGCGTTCGGGGACACTCAAGTACAACCTGACTCCCTGCCAGTGCCCAAGGCGCTCAAACAAGGGTGGGGAGACAGAGGTGCAAACCAGAACAAGTCGAGCAACGCCACGCAGTCACGGAACATGGGGAACAGCAAATGTGGGCAAAGACGTTGCGCTGCAGACAAAGGGGAGCAGGAGGGGCTTCTGGGGAAACCTCGAGGGTCAGCTCACATCCGCCCCCTCCTCTTAGACACCAAGGAGGGGGGGCTGACAGCTAACCCCATGTTGGCCACGCCCATCCACTCAGCCCTGCACCCCCTGGTTTCCAAGGGTGGCCCGGACTCCTGAGCCGGGGAAGCGGCCCCTCCTCAGTGCCTAACGTGGGCCATCAGCACCGACAACAGGTCCACACCTTCCTCTGCGCCCCCACAGCTGCCACCCTCCCTGGAAGACAAAAGCCTCCACTGGCCGTCTCTCCACTGGCCTCCGAGGGGGCCTCCCTCCCGGTCACCTCCTGCAACTTCAGTCACTCGGCTGGCTAACATGTAACCGAAAAGCGCGTGTCCTGCAGACTGTCAGCAACTCCCGGCTCCAGACTGTTAGGCTGTGACGTTCCGGACCTGCCCTGGCTCTCACCCCACCCTACAAGCCCAAGCAGAGTTCCCTTGTAAGGTCAGTTTGGAGCAAGTCCACAGCTACGCGGGGGTGAAGTTCACCCAGGGCTCAGGGCCCCAGACACTTGGGTTCTTACAACTAAACAGGCGAGCGCCTTTCCCTAGAAAGGGCAGGCTGAAGGCAGTGCGGTGCGGCAGGCATGCCACACCTCGGACACTTAGGACGTCTCTCTGAGCCAACAAGCTCCCACAAGCACGCTCGGATTCACGAGCGGGAAGCCCCTGGTCCACCTGACCCCGGGCCTGTGTCCCAGATACCCCAAGTGCAGTGAGGTGGGGGGGGGGGGGGGCTTGTGGGAGAAGAGCCAGGCCAGCCAGGGGAGCCCTGAAAGAATAAGGCCACAGTAACGGGACGGGCCCACTTCCTAGTAAGCAAGAGAATCTACAAGTGGGGGGTCTGGAGGGTTGACTCGCCAGGAACATCCTGTGTACCACAGGAGGAGGGTTAACCGAGGAAAGAGAGTGGTTACTTTACACACGAGACAGTTGGGGGCTGCTTGATTTCCCCCAATGAAGATGTCCCCCGAGGGCCGCAGAGGCCGCTGGGAAGGCGCCTAATCATCCCCAGGAGCCCCGCACCTGCTCGTCTCAACAGGAGGCGCCAATCACACCTGGATTCCGGGTGTGATTCCTGTGCGAACACCCAGGCCGGCCCTGACGGCGGAGGGCCTGGCGTGGGGAGCAGGGCCAGTTGGGGGCCTGGGCTGTCCACACCCGATGCCCCTCCGCAGCTTTCAGGATGAGGGTGGGCCAGCGAACACCTCCGACGGGAGTCGCTCTCCTTGAAGCCCAGCCTAAGAAATACCTGAGATGCACCCTCACAAGTGGGAACACAGATTCGATGGAGCTGGGCCAGACCTCAGGCTCGGAAGCGGCTTTCTGCGTCGCCGACTCTCGACTCTCTCGACTCTTACTCGAGGATTGTCAAACGCGCACACCGCTCAGCTGACCCTGGCGCTCCAGCGCGGGCGGGCTTGTAGCCGCCGGGGAGGGGCGGGGCGGGGCGGGAACACGTGACCGCACGACCAACCGCAGCCGGCCCCAGGGAAGGGGCGTGTCCGCCAGAGCAGAGGGCCCTGAGAGGGCGAGCAGGGGACGCGAGGGCAGCGGGACCTCCCTGGCTAATGGGGGGGCCCGCCCGCGGAGAAGAGGGGGTGACAGCCGAGGTGCCCATGGGGAGGGGGAGATGACACCGGGAGGTCTATCCAGAGGTGACACTGGAAGCGCCACGGAGGTGAGGGGGGCCCTGGGGGATGGGGCCACGGGAGGAGGCGTGACAGTGAGGGTAGAAGGTGAGCGCCATCCTAGGAAAGGCCGTGACAGCAGAGGTGCCAATCCCCCTGGAGTCCCCATCCGGTCCTGCCACACAGCTCGGGCCGCAAGCTGCTGCCAGCCAGCTCCAAGAACAGTCCTGGATGCTTAGGTCACCCGACAAGGGCTTAAGGGTCTTTGCTCTTTGATAGGATCCATGTTCTAAAGTAACGGGTGGGGGGTGGGGCGCCTGGGAGGCTCAGCCGGTTAAGCCTCCGACTTCAGCTCTGGTCACCATCTCACCGTTTGTGGTTTCCAGCTTCATGTCTGACTCTGTGCAGACAGCGTGGAGCCTGCTTGGGATTCTTTCTTTCTTTCCTTTCTTTTCTTTTTTTTTGTTTTCTCTCCCCCCCCCCCCACTCTGCCACTCCCTCTCCCTCTGCCACTCTCCCCCTCAAAAATAAACATTAAAAAAAAAACTAACAGGTTGGTAGTACACATGCCCAAAACAGTTTTCGAGAACCCATAAACTGAAATAAAAGGAAGGTTCTGTCCTTACTCTGGAAGGTAGTATCTACTTAGGAATTCCATGGTGATGCTTTGTGAACCAGAATATGTAGTCAAACAGGACAAACGCTGTGCTGTTCCACTCGTGGGGGGTGACAAAGTCCCTCCCCCATGGAACTGAGGGGTAATTACTAAGGAGAGACCCCTAGGGAGACATCTGCTCTCTGCCAAACACTTCCTGAAGTTCGGGCTGAACCTCGATACAAGTGACACAATCTTTACTAAGATATGTGTGACTTTCTTACTACATGGAGGGTCACAGGATGCACCCCAAACAGAAAATGTCAAACAGGCACCTAACTGCCACTCGTCTGGCTCTCAATGATGACCTCCGTGTCATGTAGATCACACGTTAATACTTCTGTAATAAATGATTGCCTGGGGGGCACCTGGGGGGCTCAGTCGGTTGAGCATCCGACTTCCGCTCGAGTCATGATCCCACAGCTGGTGAGTTCGAGCCCCGCATCGGGCTCTATGCTGAGAGCTCAGAGCCTGCAGCCTGCTTCGGATTCTGTGTCTCCCTCTCTCTCTGCCCCTCCCCCCTCGTGCTTGCGCGCATGCGCTCTCAAAAATAAACATATAAAAATAAAAAGAAACCAACTGCCTGTTATTTAATTACTATCGAGCCCTGCTGAAATGATCGCCCACAGACGCTTCATCCTGGAAGAACTGGACGTCAGGTGATGTCTAACAGTGGGGCCAAATCAATACCAGGACATCCAGGCTCTGGAACCCCAAACAGCTGTTCAAACTTGCTTTGTCTACATGTACCGAAAGCATCAGTGAATACTGTCAGTCCTTCGTAAAGGGCTCTGGGGTGAGGTCATACACGCCGGGTGACGGGACTGCTGCACCAGGGTCAAGCAGCACTGCCTCCCCCCTTGGGGAACTCAGGACCCAAGGCCAGAGAGGTGACTGACATCACCAAGAGAAATGAGGGACCCGATTCCAGACCTCAGCCAGAGAAACATACTTCTTCTGAAGACACGTGTGCAGGAAAGATCAGTTCAAGAAGCAATTATATAAGGCACTTTTAAAACTTCACAGAAGTGTAACACCATCTTAACCAAGGAAGGGCTGGGCGCGTTATTCCAGCAGGCGTCAAGCTGCCTTAATAACAAACTTATTGAACTCTCTGGTGCTCAACTAAAAATATTTCAGTAAGTATATAAAGCTTATGATATCACCATGAACGGAAAGTTTACTCCCTGGCCTAAACATCTTTGGAAAATGAAGGACACACATCACTCTGATGTCTGAGTGCAGCACAGTGAAAGCTGTCTTCAGAAGGGAGCATTTCACGGGGCTTCTGGGAGGCTCAGTCAGTCACGTGTCTGACTTTAGCTCAGATCATCTCGTGGTTCACGAGTTCGAGCCCCGTGTCGGGCTCTATGCTGACAGCTTGGAGACTGCTTCAGATTCTGTGTCTCCCTTTCTCTGCCCCTCCCCTCACTATCTCTCTCTCTTTCAAAAATAAACATTAAAAGAAATTTTTCTTTCAAAAGGGAGCATTCCTGGAGACGCAACTCCTTTCAAGGGATCAGGGGACTGAGCCCAAAGGACCTCCCCCAGATCAGGCCTGGATCCAAAGAGAAGTCGAACAAGCAGTTCAGAAGTTGAACAAGTTATTCAGAGGGCCCGGAGCTCGGTGATGCTATCTGACCTCCAGGCAAAGGAGGGCCAGCCCTCCTCCTTCCTCAAACAGCCCGGGAAAAAAAAGCAAAACCTCCCGTTACTGGGTTCTGTCCGTTACAAGCCTATACGCTCTGCCTGCACGTGCCCTGTTTTCCCATTCTACACATTGCTAAATAAATACATCTGTTCATAACACCATCAAGAAACTTGTAAGAAAAAAGCCAACCCAAACAAAACCTTGGTTTCTTAAACTTTAAAAGTGCTACATAAGCGACAGTCTGCAAATGAAATAACTTCCCTATCATTTTTTTTTTAAGACGTTAGATATGTACGCTGCAAGGAAGTAAACATTCCAGGTATAACTTGCACAGGGTGAGCAAACATTTTAACACGCTCTCTGAACCGGAAAACATGGGGCAACTACAAAACGGTCCTAAGCCTAACAGGTGCACCTCATAAGGGTGGTCTCTAATACGGAAAATCTGGGGAACTGGGTCCCAGATGGGAAGTGAAGTCAAGTCGGTTGGCAGCGCCCAAAGGGTGTCCCGGAGACACAGTCCTGGAGGTAGAGAAAAGTCCGCCCACCACCACTGGTCACCGTTAACGCCTGAGAACAAAGACCAGACCCCCTCTACAGGTGGCGGGTGCTGGAAAGAGCGGCCAGAGCTGGCCCCGCCCCACACTCACTCGTCGCCGTCGGGGCACACGCCGCTGGCCTCGTCGTACTTGGAGCAGTACACGTCCGGGCTGTAGTTGAAGGTGCCGTCGCGCCTGCGGAGCGGTCTGCGCCGACGCTGATTTAGGAAATGCCAATGGAAACAGGTAAATGGCCTGTGCTGGGCGCACTTGTGCTGCACAAACAGGGCGCACTGCTCTGTCCTAAATTCCTTTAGATACCTAAAAAGACAAACAGCGTTGCGGGTCGCTTCCGCCGCCACCGCCGCCGGCGGGCGGCCTCGAGGACTCGGGAGCGGGGACCGGACCCCGCAAGCCAGGGTGCCCCAACCTCAAGAGCAGCCCCCTCTCTGAAGGCAGGCGGCCCCAAACGGCCGCCCCCCCCCCCATTCCCAGCGCGTTCCTCCGATCCCAGGCACGGTCCCGGACCCCAGGCGCAGCCCTCGATTCCCGGCCCCCGGCGCGACCCCCGTCCCCACTCCGAGTCCAGAGGGCCACCCCCCCACCCAGCCCAGGCGCGAGTCCCCAGACCCCGCCCGCAGCGTCGCCCATCCCGGCCACGGACGAGACCCCCAACTTCAGGCGCGACACAGCGACCCCAGGCACGCCCCGACCCGGGGCAGAGACAGCCCGAGTCCAGATGGCTGCCCATTCCCGACCCTAGGTCCGACCCCGGGCCCCAGACGGCCGCCCCCTCACCCAGCCCAGGCGTGACTCCCCAGACCCCGTCCGCAGCATTCCCCATCCCGGCCACGGACGCGACGCCCAACTTCAGGCGCGATACGGCAACCCCAGGCACGCCCGACCCCCCAAGCCGTGGTGCCATCCCTGATCCCAGGCGGGGGCCGCCCGAGCGCAGAGGACCGCCCCCCCCCCCCCCCCCCCGCCCCCAGGCGCATCCGCCCCGGCCCCCGACCCTCCCCCGCAGAGGCGCGTGGACCCCCAGCCTCCCGGCGCGCTCCCCAGCCCCCGCCCCCAGGTGCCGCCCCAGACCCTGGGCGCCGCCTTTCGACCTCAGGCGGCGGCAGCCCGCGTCGGACGGCGGTCCACCGCCCCGAGCCCGGACGCGACGCGGAGGCCCGGGCGCGGGGCGGGGGGCGGCGCGGGGCCCCAGGCCGCACCGGAGGC
>NC_064814.1:58408677-58492891 GCF_023721935.1 Panthera uncia
GGACCCCAGACCCGCCGGGCGACCTGGCGCCGCGCCCCCATCGCCGGGCACACGCCCCGAGCGCGCCGCCCCGCCCCCGCGGGCTCCCCTCGTCCGCGTCCACCCCAGTCCGCGCTCTGGCGGACCCCGGCCCACCGCGCAGCGCCCTGCGCCACCCGCAGCGGGTCCCCCCGCACGGAGGCCGCGGGCTGGCTGGTCACTCTGGCTCTCCACTCGTCCATCGACTCTGACCCCCCGGGGCTGGGTGCTGAGCTGCAAAGAATGGAGCAGTTTGCTTGGGGCTGGGTGTGTGAGAGATGGGGGGCCATGGGGTGCGACTGCCGTGGCTACCCAGCTTTCTTATAGGGGTTAGGAACGTGTCCCAAAGTTAGATTGTGGCGATGGCTGCCCCAAGTGAATATAGCGAACATTTTCATTGTATGCTTTAAGTGGGTGAAGTGAACACCATGTGAGTTATATACCATTAAAGCTGATTTTCAAGGAAGAATCCAGGACAGTTGGGTGGCTCGGTTATTGAGGGTCCGACTCTTGTTTCCGGCCCAGGTGATGATCTCATGTTTGGGGAGTTCCCCGGGGGCCTCCAGCTCCGGGCTATCAGCGAAGAGCCTGCTTGCGATTCTTTCTCTGCCCCTCCCCCCCAAATAATTTTTTAAAAGTAAACATTTTTTTAAACACCAGGCTAAGGGGTGCCTGGGTTGCTCAGTTGGTTGAGCGGAGTTCAGCTCAGGTCATGATATTGGGGTTCACGAGTTCAGCCCCGCATCCGGCTCTGTGCTGACAGCTCAGAGCCCAGAACCTGCCTCAGATTCCCTTTCCCTCTGCCCCTCCCCCACTCGCGCTCCATGTCTCTCTCTCTCTCTCTCTCTCTCTCTCAAAAATAAATACTTAAAAAAAAATTTTAAGCAAATTAAAACAACGAAGAGCCCATGGAGTAAGCAGACATTTTTTTGTTGGGAACAGAGCGCCGCGCCGCTGGTGGCCTGCATCGAAACAAGCCCCTGAAGACGCATGGCCCGGCAAGAGGAGCCCAGGACAGGATGAATAATGAAAGGACTGAAGTCGCGGCTCACCTCTCCACCTGTCTGCTGCCACCCCTCGGCCAAGACCCGGTGTGGGGAGGGCCTGCTCGCACGGTCACTCGCTGGCCTCAGGTCTTCCTTTTGCTCAGGACAAAGCCCACCCGGGTCTGGGGTGCAAAGTCAGGAACCAGAAAACCCGTCACTGTCAGCCACCCGGGAGATACTCAGGATTTATTCCCTTGTGGTATGATGTGCCATCAAAAACCGTAATACCCACCGTCGTGTTTTGAAAAGGTGTGAATTTCTACAGACAGAAAGATACGTTTTCACAGTGGTTGTCCCACCGTGGCATCGTTAGTGTTTCTGATTCTCTTCCTTTTGCTTATGACAGTGTCTAACTTTTCCTGATAGATCACATTGCTTTTGCCATATGAGAGTAACTTTCAATTACAACAGAAATTCTTGGGGCGCCTGGGTGGCGCAGTCGGTTAAGCGTCCGACTTCAGCCAGGTCACGATCTCGCGGTCCGTGAGTTCGAGCCCCGCGTCGGGCTCTGGGCTGATGGCTCGGAGCCTGGAGCCTGTTTCCGATTCTGTGTCTCCCTCTCTCTCTGCCCCTCCCCCGTTCATGCTCTGTCTCTCTCTGTCCCAAAAATAAAAAAAATAAAAAAAATAAAAAATTAAAAAAAAAAAAAAAAGAAATTCTTTTCATTAGGTTTTTTTATTTCCTACAAAAGGTGGGAAGGGAAGAGTTAAGGGTTCTGGTTTGAATGACTGGGTAGCTCACAATTAAAAGTAACAACCGTGCCAGGATGGAGAAAGGACGGAATCGTTCTTTGTTCCCTCCCAGATACCAATCTTCCCAAACCTTGATCTACCTCCAAAAAATGAACATACTTGGGGGCTCCTGGTGGGCTCAGTCAGTAAAGCATGGGATTTTTGATCCCAGGGTCACGAGTTCCAGCCCACTGGGTACCGAGCTTACTTAAAAAAAATAAAAATAATTAACATATAAATCCATAAACATCCTTCTATCAATCCCACCTGCCACACAAGCGTAATTTCCCCAGGGCAGGCCCGACATTGAAACCCCTGCAGCAGAGAGCCTTCGGGAAGCTGGTGCACTGCCATGCAGCCACCAGTCTGCAAACACCCGGATGGAAGAGACCTCCAGTTAACTTCAGCACCACAGATATGCCAAAATAAAACCTTCCACTAGAAACGTAGTGAATAAACTTTCTCTTGTTTCCCTCATATTTAATTCAAAATTAAGCAGTTTCTTAGTAAGTAGTGTTTGAAAAGCATATCATTTCGATACCCAAAAATCCTGCCTGTAATTTGTCAAAAGAAATACCTAGCAGGGCGCCTGGGGGGCTCAGTCGGTTAACCCTCCGACTTCAGCTCAGGTCATGATCTTATGGTTCCTGAGCTCCAGCCCCACATGAGAGCTCGCTGCTGTCAGCACTGAGCCCTGTCCCCACCACCCCCCTCTGCCCTCCCCCCAGCACAAACACGGGCTTTTTCTCAAAAACAAAACGTTTAAAAAAACGAAAAATGCTGCCCAGTTTTATTTTACTCAGAAAGTTGTTGCCTTGCTAAAAATAAGAATTTGTAAAGCCGAGAAAGTTCATTATTTCCGGTATCTTTTGTAAATCCCACAATTCACATTTAGGTTTCTTTCCTCACTTCCTATTCTGGAAAAACAGAAAAACAAAGGAACTGGAGAGGACTAAAAGGCACCCGCCCCCCCCCCCCCCTTTTTTTTTTTTTTTTTAATAAGATGCAAAAAAGGGAGGGGGGTTAGCTTAATTCCACATCACCAAATTAAAATTTATTGTCAGTTTGTCAAACCAACATCTATTTCTACACAGCACGGTACGTTAAAAAACAAAAAGTTTCACTCTTCTCCCAGTTACTCTGTCTCGGAAAGCAAACGACCTGCAGACTGGGTTACGCTGGATTGCCAGTGTCACCAGAATTGCTTTGGAAACATGATCGCGTTGGAGAAAGACACATCCCAAATCCAACGGTACATAGTGCAACCAAAACCCTTTCCACGGGTCGGAAAGAGAAACGTCTCGGGGGCGTCTCCGTTGGGCATCAAGTATCAGGCGAAGAGCCGGTTCCGTTCTGTGGACACTCTGCTCTGCCTTCACGCGGGTCGGTGTGGCCAGCTGTGCCAAGTCCTTCACTCTGGGGACGGCATAACCAAGGCAGAAACGGCCCAACGCGATGTCAAAAGCCCAAGGGCGGCTGCCTGTCTCCTCGCTGCTAGCCCCCGCCGGCACCCCGCTACGTTCTCGCCTGGTGGACGGTCGGAGCTCCAGGCTCCTGAGAACGATCGCCGGGCTCCGGCTCCTCTTCTCCGAACACCTGTTTCAACCACCGGTCCGTGCTGGTCTCCTGCCTGAAGAAGCACCAGGCCACCAGAGCCATGAGCGAGAGGCTGAAGGGCAGCACCCTCCACCAGGGCCGTTGCTGCTCCCCTCCCAGGGAGTGCTGCACTTTCCAGCGGGACGGGCTGGCTTTGCTGGAGGAAAACTGAATGGGACGGTCAGGGTCGTCCTCTTCCTCGGCCTCGGCCGCGGGCTGGCCCTGAGCCCGGACACCCGGCGGCGGCTGCAGGTGTCGGGAAGCCCCGCGCACGAACCTCAGCGCCCGGACAGCCCTGGAAAAGAGACAGCCGTGAGCGCGCCCGCCCGCCGCGCCCGCCCTCGGCCCCTCCGAGGCCGCGCGCAGCTCACCCGGTGGCCGGCGCACGCCAGACACGGCTCATCGCGACCCTGACTCTGCGCTCGGCGGGGCGGCGCGGTCCGTTTGCGTCACTTCCGGAGCGCGAAACCGGAAACCGGTAGCCGTTGGAGCCTCCGCTCACGACTACAGAACGTGGGCCCGCTCGCGCAACGGAAGTGACCCGCCTTCTCCGGCGGCCTTTTCCGTCGCAGCCGGCTTACGCAGGCCAGGCCGCACGGGCATGCCGGGAAATGTAGTTCTCCCCCAGCCAGAAGAGGAAAGAGCTGTCCGGTACCTGGGCGTCGGCGGGGCTGGGGCGAGATCGTCGCTCTCGGCCTCCTGGCGATGGTCCCTCAGCCGCAGGGCACGACCCCGGCGCTCACCGCGCGGCCGGTCTCCGCGCTCCGGGCCAGGGCCGCTGTCGGGGACCGAGGCTTCGGCGGACTCCCGCGGCACCTTCCTGTCCTTCGGGCTGTCCCGGGGCTCCCTGCCCCACGCGGTTCCCCCACCTGGCTTCATAGCGAAGCCACGGTAGCTTTTGTCCTCCAGGCAGACTGGCCTTGGTGTTGTGAGAAGACTACATGGAGTGTCCAGGCATCATCTTGTGGGGACGTGGGGGGGGGGGGAGGGGTCTTGGTGACAGTATCAGATCGTGAGGCCACGTTGTGAGCTGTGATGTGCTATCTGCCTCATTCAGCTTCTTCCCCTCTGGAGCGTCCCTCTCCTGCACCTGCTTCCTGGAGAAACACCAGACTCTGGGACCAGTGCCCCCGCTCCCCGCCCCACCAGGCACTCTCCAGACATTAGGGCGAGAGTGGCAGGCTGGAGGTGTTCCCAGCTCAAACATCTGGGAGTCCTCCCCACCCGGGGAAGCTCAGCTCCGATGCCCCGCGGCAGCTCAGGGCCCAGGCTAGACTGTTGAGAGGTGCCTGTGTCAACAGAGGCACCTGTGTGCCCGGGTCCTCCTCGCTGGGCCCCACCCCACCTGTTCCACCCTGCCCATGCGAATTCACCAGAGAGAACACTCTAATATAAATAGAAAACAGAGAGTTTTATTCCAACCCAAGTTAGGACAGCTGCCCAGGAAATGTGATCTTCACGGGGAAGAGAGTGTTCTGGAGAATGAATTGTTTTTAGACTTTGTTTTTACATCTTGTGAAAGCTCAGAAGATTATAGATCAGCATATAGGCAGCAACATGAATTTTATCATCAAGCGGCGTTGATGGTATCTCAAGGACAAGATGTTTTCCTTTAGGCCGCCGTTCACAAGATGGGTGTAGGATGCACGCATGGGGGACTGTAAATGAGGCTTTTGGTCTAAGCAAAGTGCATCTACGGTCATGCCGATTTAGAAATCTAGCATGGGGGTGCCTGGGGGGCTCAGTCGGTTGAGCATCTGATCCTTGATTTAGGCTCAGGTCATGATCTCATGGTTCGGGAGTTCGAGCCCAGCATCGGGCTCTGTGCTGACAGTGTGGAGCCTGCTTGGGATTCTGTCTCTTCCTCTGTCTCTGCCTTTCTCTCAAGAAAATTTTTTTCTAAATAAATAAATAAATAAATAAAAGAAATCTAAAGTGGCTTCCCTTCTAGATCATGACTTTAGACAGCTTTTCCTCTGGCCAACCACAGGACCCCACCCCAAATCGCTGCCAAACTAACTCACCCCCACGGACCCCCAGGAGTCTGCTGTGGTCCACAGGATGGGCCAGAATCACCCTCGTGTGCCGCCTGGAGGTCTTCCTGGCGGAGGCGGAGATCAAGGAGCTCTTAGGTTAGGGGTGGAGCTGCTGACTGAGGCTGATGCAGCCACCTGTTGGGGACGCCGAGGGCACTGGGCACAAGCTAGCCTGGGACAGCAGAGTGAGCGCAGAGCTGAGAGAGGGGGGTAGGGGCTGCGGCGTCACTCCGGGTCAAGGCAGCCTCCAAGGGGCCACGAATCCCATCTCAGTCTCGGTGACTGCCCTGGATGGGTGACAAAACAAGACAGCTTGGACAGGTGACCTCAGCGCTCGAGCCTCACTTGTAAAATGGGTGTCACGTGCCCTTCTCGGGCCACTGTGAGGACTGGTCCCGTGCCTGGGGAGTCTGTGGCTGGTCTTGGGACAGCTACGATTGATAAGGGGGTGGCCTGGAAACACCCTTCCATCCTGCGGCCCTGAGGCAGTGGGGTCACCCTTACTGCCACCGGGTTCTGAGGGGCATTCGAGGCTGGGGTCTGGGGGCGGGGGAGTGCCTGCTCACAATGAAGAATGAGCAAATCAGAGTGTCCAGACGACCCCTCCTCTTTCTCCTCTTCCTACTGCCACTCGGTGTCCATTGTAGGTGAAAGCACTATGCAAAAGACATAGTTCCTGTAGAGTCTTTCTTTGTTTTAATGTTTATTTATTTTTGAGAGAGCAAGAGCGTGAGTGGGGGCGGGGCAGAGAGAGAGGGAGACACAGAAACCGAAACAGGCTCCGGGCTCCGAGCTGTCAGCACAGAGCCCAACGCGGGGCTGGAACTCACAGGTCAGGAGCTGAAGTCAAATGCTTAACCGACGGAGCCACCCGGGCGCCCCAAGCCTTAAGAGGACAGAAGCCCCTGATCTCGGGGAGCTGGCCTTGTGCTCACAGGGCGGGTCTCCTGGTGGACATAAGCAATTTCAGGGGATAACACTGGCTCCGGTCACTCCAGAACCACGATGACTCACGACAAAACAGGACCCTTCCGCAATCACATCTGGACACTCAAACACGTCCCCCTGTCCCGGCGGGTGGGTCGGACCCTGTCCTTTTCCAGCTGTGGCTGGGCCTCAGCTGCCTCCTTCTGGGGAAGATGTATTAGGTTGCCCTCCTGGGCTGAACCACGTCCCCCCAAATTCACATTCACCTGGATCTCCAGCAAGGATTTTATTTGGAAATGGGGTCTTTGCAGATATAGTTAAGATGACATCATCTTAGGGGGGGCCTACATCCAAGGACCGGTGTCCCCCTGAGGAAAGGAGAAAAGACACAGAGAAACACGAGGGAGGCCATGCAAAGAGGCAGGCAGAGACTGGAGCGACGCGGCCCCAAGCCAACGAGCACCGAGGGTCGCCAGCAACGCCAGAAGCTGAGAGAGAGGCCTGGGACTGACTCTCCCCGGGGCCCGTCCGAGGGGCCGGCCCTGCCGACACCTTCCCTTCAGACTCTGGCCTCCAGACTGCGAGAGGAGGGGTTTCTGTGTCTTGGGCCACCCCGTTTGTGGCGCTCTGTGGGGCGGCCCCCGGGAGACAGCGCGGTCACTGTCACCCTGCTTCCGGACCCAGAGCAGAGCCCCTCGGCCCACACAGCCCCTGCCAACGTGTTCCTACCGAGACACCACGTCCCTCGGTGGGCCTGACTCCCGCTTACGCCCGCCTTGTTCAACAACCCGTGTGCCCCGGTGGCCTGTGGCTGGAGGGCAGCGACGGCCACAGATGCTGTGATCTCCTTGACCCCCCGATGCGGTGGAGCCACAACCGGATGGGTCTGGGGGGCCCCTGTGTGTCTGGAGCCCTCTCCTCCACGACCCCGACATGCCAGGCCGGGTGCCGGCGCTGCCTGCTCGGGTTCGAGCCCCCCCTCCCCTGTCAGAGCGTAAACCAACACCTGGGCCTTCATTATCTCAAAGCACACAGAGAAACCTCTCCGGGGCCTAATGTCCCGCTAATGGGCGGGGAGGCCCAGCCCTCGTGGGCCTGAGGACAAGACTGGTTCACCGGAGGCCGCCTGCGAGCTGACATATTGGGGTTATTGATTTTCGCCAGGACGATCTATATGAGGCGCGTGGGGGCAGGCAGACCCACGCCTTAGGAAGAGCGGGGCCTTTCCCCCGGGGACCGAGGCCTGACCACGGGGGCAGCGGGGGCACAGAGGTCCGTAAGGCCTGACGCTGCCCACAGCGGGGCCGGCGGGGAGCAGGTGCTGGGACACGTGCTGGGGTCCAAGCCCGGCAGCCTGAGTGCATCAGTCCCCGGCCCCACTCCAGGGGTCCCAGTGGGCAGCCGGGGGCTTGCGACCCCCCATGCCACTCGGCCTGGCCCTGGCCACCCAACACCAGGGTGGACATGTGTGGGCAGTGATTCTGGGAAAGTGTGTCCACTGACCCAGGCCAGGGTCCCCCCAGACTGTCGCGCCCCAACCCAGCCTTGCCAGTAACAAAAGCTGGAGTTCAGGCTCCACTCGCGGACTCCTGGGTTCATCTTGAACGTGGCTCAGACTCGGGAGCAGCAAGGGTCTGGCTAATTCACGGACACCCCTACTAAGACCTCAGATCTGCTTCTTAAACCCCTCACGCCTGTCCCACACCTTCACCCCCTCAGGCTGTGCTTTGTGGGGCCCTGTCATTGATTGCTGGGACTAGCGCAGCTGCGCCCTCCCTGCACTCCAGCCTCCGGCCCAGATGCCCGCCCCGTGCTGTGCTGCCCAGGTTCCTCGTCCCAAACCTTTAACTGCTCCGGTGTCTCCCCTGCTCTAAAATTCTCCCTCTTAGGCTAGGGGTCCTCCGTGGTCTCTGGTCAGGCAGAAATAGAGCATTGAGATAATGCCAGCAGAGAAAGACAGGGCTGGCTGATTGTGGACTGTCTTCCACGGCTGCCATTAGTGGACATCCCCTCGCCAGGCCCCCTGCAGGACCCGAAGCCTCCGTCAAAGCCCCAGCTCCACTGACCAGGGGCCTGCGCCAGAGGCCAGGATGCAGAAGTAGGCCTGTGGGGTGGAGGGAAACAGGGCCATCAGGAAGGGGGGGGCCCTGGGTGGGGGGGGGGGGGGGGGTGGTGGCGGTGGTGACCCTCATGGGCCCATCTGCACATTGAGATTTGTTCCGGCCACAGAGGGCATGGCTGAGGGCCCAGGCAGCCTGGGCCTCCTGTGGCCGGGAGGAAGGGCCCAGCTCCGCTGCCCGCCAGGAGGCCCTGCACAACACCCAACCCCACTTTCCAGCCCATGCTTCCGGCCGTGAGCGTCCCGTGGTTGCTGAGCCCAGGCAGAGGGGCTCAGAACAGCGCTGGTGACTAGCGTGCTGTCCTGGGGGCCGCAAGTCCAAAACGGCCCCCGATCCAGGTGCCTGCAGGGGAGAGCCGTTTGCTTGCATTTCCCGGATTTGAGGCCCCTACGTTCCACCTTCAAAGCCGGCAGTGACCCTGCTTCTGTGGTCACGTCTCCCCTTCCAGCCCTGAGCTTCCTCTCTTATAGGGCCCCCGCGATGACCCTGGACCCACAGGATCATCCACAATCACGTCAGCAGGGTCTCTTTGCCATGTGGAGTGACATGCCCACAGTACCCCGGGGATGACGGCAGGGCTGTCCGTGGGGCCAGCCAGCCATGGGAGTGCCAGCTCCCTGTGGCCTGGGCCTTTCCAGGCTGTCCTCTCTGCTGGATCCCCTGTGCTTCCCATGGCCGAGTGAGCTGTGGTCCCATCGTTGCCAAGCAATTGGCCTCCTTCGTGAAGCCTGGGCTGGTCACAAGGGCTGGGACTTCCTCGAGGGCAGGGCCACGCCTCACCTTGCTCAGAGCCTGGGGCAGGGCACCCATGAGGACTGGAGGCTCCACCCAGACGGCACTCCCCTCGGGTCCCCGCAGCCCACCTTGGTCAACTGAGGGCGGTGGGCGCCGGCACCAGCTGACCCCCTTCCAGGGCCCGGGCCCCAGTCCTTCCCGACGAGCTGCAGGGGACACTGCGGCTCCAGTCTGGACACCTGGTGAGCCCCTCCCTGGGGTCCTGGGCTCTCCCAGAGGGCTGCTGCTGGACTGTGCTGGGCCACCCCACGGCAGACTGAGGTCCAAACGTAGACTGGACTCACGACACAGACCGCCCGGGGCCTGGCTTCAACCCCGTCAGTGAACACAGGCCGTAGGGAGGCCTGCAGCCTTCCCCTGGCACGCGTAGGGGCCCTGCCTCCGGTGAACCACCTGCTTGCGGGATGCTGGCAGCTCCGTAGGTCTGCCCCTGCCAAGTCACCGGCCTGGCCCGGGGGGATGGCTTCATTTCCCTGAGTCCCCCAGAGCTGGGGGTTCTGACCAGGGGCTCCTGCACTGGGCCCTCCAGGTGCTCGAGAGATGACCGGCAGCAATCACCCACGGCCCCCACTTGCAGGAAAGGCCTGGGTCTGTGCCCACACCCCGTGTGTAACGGGGTGCCACTGGGTGGGACGGGGGCTGTCCCCTGCCTGAAGGGAACGGAGCCAGGAGCGGAGGCCAAGGGCCCGGGGAGGACGGGAGGGCATCGTGACCCTCCCAGGGAGCTGGAAGGGACATCAGGGGCCGGGTGCACGCCGGGGTGGGAGGGGGCCGCTGTCCTGTGCTCAGAACCTGGCTGCCCCACAAGCAGTGGTGGCTTTGAGCCGTGGCGGACGGGACCCTGGAGTCCTCCCAGCAGGCAGTGTGGGGGGTGCTCCAGGGGAGCAAAGCACCCGGCAGAGGCCGCATCTGGCCCACCGGAACCTCGGAAGGGAACCTGACGTGGAAATAGGGTCTTTGCAGATGTTACGAATATGAGGTCAGACTGCAGCCCAGCGGCCCCCGAATCCAACGATGGGCGTCCTCGTGAGAGAGGAACTGGGACGTGGCCCTGTGTGGATGGCGGCAGAGGCTGCCGGGACTCAGTCACCACCAAGGAGCGCCGCAGCAGACGGTGGGGGAGAAGTGTGGCACGGGTTCCCACCTGGACAACACCTGCAGTTTGGGTGACTGACTACGGGGGGGGCCCCCGGACACTTGGGGAGCACCACACGCAGTCCCCCTGGGGGCCTGCTGATGGTGTAACCCGAGGGGAGGAGCACGCTCCACGGTGGGGGTGCAGTGGGGTGGGCGCCAAGCCCCCCAGAAAAAAGCTTAGCACCAGGGAAAGAGTGGTCATCTCAGCTTGGACCCTGGGGGTGAAGCCCTGTGTCGGGGGTGGGGCAGGGACACGCCTGCAGCTGTGGGACATAGGAGCCGGGGGAGGGGGCCGGGATGTGGGGCCCCCGGGGGTCCTGCTGGGGGAGGGTTGAGACTGTTCACAGGGCCAGCAAGGCCTGGCGGTTAGAGGGGGCTGAGTGGGGGTTCCAGGGGGCCCCCGCATGAGGCCACCACGGGGGCTGGTGGTCCCGCAGCTTCCTCTGCCGGCCTGCAGCACCGTTTACCCAGAGAACTGCCCGGGCAGGATGTGCGCTGGAGAAGGGCTACTCCAGAAGTCAAAATAGCATGAAATTTAATTTTCCGCCTATTTGACAAAGCTTGGTCCGGGTCCCAGTCGGTGGCGGAGATAAGGGCCCTCGGGCCCGGGTGTGAGCCAGCTGGGCCTGCGGCAAACACTCCACGGTCCCCGGGCAGGTTGAGGCTCCCCCCTCGGGGCCCTGGTTGCCGGGCGCTAAAGCAAACGGGCTCTATTTGCCCAGTCTGCGATGACAATGCAGTCGCCAAATATTTGCCAGCCCGGCCGGCCTCGGAGCGCAGCTATAAATGTTGGAGCCCAGGTAGAGGCGGGCCCGCCCCGCGGGAGCTGCAGGCCTCCAGGTAGGAGCCCCACCGGGTGGCGGGCGGGATGCGGCCTCCCCCCCCTCCCCGGGAAGGCTGCGGGCCCTTCCAGCCAAGTGGGCTGTGGGGACCACCCACCAGGGGCCATGGAGGTCGGTTGGGGGGGGGGGGAGGGCGGCGCTGAGGCACAGGGGTGCGGCTGAAGGAGGAGGAGCCCAAGGAGCCCAAGCTGGGGCCACGGGACCCCTGGCAGGGAGGAGCCACAGCACAGCATGGCCCCTGCCCTCCCCAGGCTGGCCTGACCCTGAGTGACACCCAGCCTCCCTGGGGTGAGGGTTCTGACCACCTGGGGACCCCCTTCTCCCTCTCCCCACGTCACCCTCCCTTTCTGTGCTTTGCCAGGAGGCAAAAGGACTCACCACCTGCCTGCCCGCTGTGAGGGCACCACCCCCCGGGGGGTGACCGCTCCAAAGCTCAGAGTCAACCCCCTTTGGCATCAGGCCAGGGAAGGCCAGCACCTCCCCCCCCCACCTCCTCAAACTCCCACCCCACACCTTCCCTGCCTCCTGCTGACCTGCTGACCCTGCCAAACCCCAGGTGCCCGGGCAGGGACCAGACAGATGAAAGCCTGGGACCCATCAGACAGCATGGGAGAAACAGCGCCCAGCTCTGAGCCTCCCCTAAGCCCCCGAGGCCCCCCGAAACCATAAGGGCTCTGGGCCCTGGACCCAGCAGGCTGGTCGAGGCCGTCAGGCCCAGCTCCCGGGCTCAGTGTGGGCATCTTGGGGGCCCCCCGGTCAGCACCTGGGTAGATGCCACCTCGGCGGGCCTGTCCCATCAAGAGCCAGGGCGATTCCATGCTGGGACCAGGGCTCTGCTCCCCTGGGCTGGCACTCCCCTCGCCTGCCACCTGCCCCATCTCCACAGTCCCAGCAGAGCCACCTCTACATCCCTTAGCTTCCTGTTCCCCACCCCTGCGATGCCCACCGCCCACAGTGCCCACGGTCCCAGGCTCTCTGTGAACCTCACCAGCTTCTGAGCATGACACCCTCTGTAGGCACCAGTGTGGCTGCAAGGCCTGGGGACCTGATGGTTGACCTGTGCTCTCTCCGCCTCCCTCCCCAGCTGCACCTGCTGCCCCAGAGGCCCCAGAAGCTCGGGCCTTGAGGAGATGGCCGCAGGAGTGATCCGGCCTCTTTGCGACTTCCGGCTGCCCCTGCCCACCCACGGGCCCTTCCTGCCCTCAGACCCGGAGCCCCAAGAGACTTCTGAGGAGGAGGAGGAGGAGGGGGAGGAGGGGGAGGAGGAGCTGGAGGGGGCGGGGCCAGAGGGCCGCAGCCCAGCCCCCCAGGCCTCAGACTGGGCCCCAGAAGCAGCCCCCCGGGGTCCCAGCAGCCCCGAGAACCCCCTGCAGCTGCTGCGCTTCTCCGAGCTCATCAGTGGCGACATCCAGCGGTACTTTGGCCGCAAGGACAGGGGGCAGGACCTGGACACCCGTGACATCCGTGAGGACGACAGCTCAGCCCAGGGCCTCCGCTGTGCTGACCTGGTGAACCGGGCTCCGGGTGGGCCCCCCGGTGGCGAGGAGGCTATGGAGCCCGGTGTCCTCTCCCCGAGGGGTCCCGAGGGGCAGGCACGCGGGCTGGGGCCCCTGGCCGAGCTCTTTGACTACGGGCTGCGGCAGTACTCAGGGCCCGGGGCCCCGGCCGGCCGCCGGCTACGGCTGGAGCGCAAGTACGGCCACATCGTCCCCATGACCCAGAGGAAGCTGCCGGTCTCCTTCTGGGAGGAGCCGGCGCCCGGCCCCCTGGGCCTGCTCCGCCCCGGCACGCCCGACTTCAGCGACCTGCTGGCCAGCTGGTCTGCGGAGACCGGCCCCGAACTGCCCGGCGGAGGCCCCCAGACCCTGGATGGGGTGCAGCTGGCCGAGGCCTAGCGAGTGGGCCGGGGTCGGGGGTGGGGGGTGGGCCGGAGCAGCAGGCCTCTGGACTGTCACTGCTCTCTCGGAGGAGCCCCTTGGGCCCCCCAACCATGGTGGCAGCCAGCAGAACAAGCCAGCTCAGGTCGGGACTTGGCAGGCCCAGGGAGTCGGCCCCCAGCAGAGGCCCCCCGGGCAGGAGCCGCAGCCCCTCAGAGGTCATGTGCTCAGGGGGTCTACACACTGTGCCTGGCTCTGGGCGAGGCTGTTCGCCACCCAGACATCCCTGAGGCCCCAGGTGGGCAACAAAGGGCAGCTGTTCCCACCACCTGCCCACCCACCCGGCCCTGGGGCTGCCCCTCCTTGAGGCCCCGAGGCAGGTGGCAGGGCCAGCCACGTGGGAAGAGCGAGGGCCTCCTTGGAGGCGGGAAGAAAGGGCGCTCCCCGAGCGAGGGAGCAAACGCGACATTCGCTCCCCAGATCGGGGCAGGGGGAGCTGCTTCCTGTGCTGGCCACCGCGCGGGCGTGACCCAGGGGACCCCAGACCCGGGCCAGCTGGCCCTCAAGGAGGCCTGCAGTGAGTGGCTGGGGCCCCGGGACGCCACGGCCGTCGGCAGGAAGGCCCAGGAAAGCCCTGGGTGGAGGGCTCACTGGGCTCGCGCTCCTGGGGGAGGGGACTCTGGACTCCGACAGCAACAGGAGCTGGCACGTTTATTTCCGGGAAAGGGACGCGGAAGTGAGCGTGCAGACGGGCTCCTGGCAGAGGGACCTCTCCGAGACCGCGCTCGCCCTCCGCTGCGCCACCCGGCTCACGAGGACCTCCTTCCACTGCAGCCACCTGCCGGGAGACGCGGCTCACGCCTGCTGACCTCGGGGCCTCCCCGGCACCACCCTGACCTGGAGGGGTCTCCAGAGGGCGGCTTCCCTGCCCACCTCACGGCCTGATACACGCCCCAGCAGTTCATGGGGACCGCCTCTCCGGGGGCTGCGTCCTTGATGAAAAACCGCTGCCTCACCAGGGACCTGAGGACCCTCCTGCTGCCCAGCGTCAGCGCCCACGGGCCCTCCTCACTCCACAGCCGCACGAAGCTCTCACGCAGGCTGGCCAACTCCTCCGCGCGCTGTGGACAAGGGCACCGTGAGGAGGGGCCAGTGCGGGAATGCAGGAATCTGGCCACAGGGGGCCCGACAGCAGACGGGATTTATCTCCCTCTGGACAAACCAGGGTCTTATCTACCGGGAAACCCCGCTCAGGCCAGACACGCAGATGGACAGACATGGGGAAGGCCACAAAGCCAGAGGTTGTGCCGGGGAGGGGGGAGGGGGGCAGGGTCCACGGAGGGGCCACCTCTCTCACCAGCTTGGTTTCTGTATTAAACTTGAGGTTCTGGATGGTCTTGTTGTCTTGGATGCTGTTCTCCAGTTTCATTATTTGGTTCTGAAACTAAACACGGCCCTCGTCTGTTGGGCGGGGCGAACCCTCGGGCCTGAGGCTGGCCCCTACCCCTGTCCCCCCGTCACTCAGGCAGGAGCTGGCCCGTGACATGTGGGATCTGGGGCGCGTCACTCAGTCCAGGGTTCAGCCGGCGCCTGTCACCGTGATTGCTGGCAGCCCAGCGTCTGGGGACTCTGGACAGGTGTCCCCGCTCAGGGTGTCTTGGTTCTGGGGCCTCCCTGGGGGCCCCTCTGCCGAGTGTGATGGGCACAGGGGCTCAGGGGTACCGTGACCAGCTTGCCCTGGATCTCCGCGATCTTACGCCCGGGGTTGCCCTCCCTGAGCAGCTGAACAGAGGACAGCAGAGAGGCCAGCTCCTGCCGCACGGCCCCGACCTCGAACTCCCTGTAGGAACAGGAGGCTCTGGGCGGGGGTCCCAGGCCCAGGGCGTGAGGGGGCGCCCAGCTTTGCCACCCCTCCAGCGGGAACTGGGGGGACCCCAGTGGGTGACAGAAGGCCCAGTGGAGGATGTGTGTGGGCTGCACCCGGTGGGGCCAAGCGCAGAGCTGGGGAGGTGCGGGGGGCTGTGGGAGTAGGAGACTTGTGGACGCAGCAGGGCCGTTCTGAGGCCAGGAGCTGGGGCCTCACCTGGCCTTGCCCTCGGCCGAGATCTTGAGGTCTGAGTCGCTCTTGTGGAGGACGCACTTGTCGGACACGGCCTCTATCTGCAGCAGAGGCAAGGTAGGCGGGCAGCCGGGGCGGCACAGCAGGGTGGGGGGAGGGGGGAGGCGGGGCACCCGGTCTTCACCCACCTGCCGTGGCAGGCTGTCCACTCGCTCCCGCACCTCCCTCAGGTGCTCCTCAGCCTCCTTCTGACAGCGGACCAGGCCCTCCAGGGATTTCTGCTCTGAGCCTTCCCACTCTCTCTTTGCCTAGGACACAGCGGGGACAGGGAGGGGGGACAGATGGATGGACGGGGCCCACTGGAGCCAGAGTTGAACCCAGGCAGCAGAGAGCTCCGGAGGGGGCCGACTCTGAGTTCGTCCACCCGGTCTGCACACAGCCACTCTCCAGGGACCCGGGGACCCCGGGCAGGGCCCCCAGGCTGGGCAGAGCCATATCCGGAAGAAGGAGGCCTGGCTTGGCCCCGAGCCCACCAGGAGTCAGTCAGCAAGGGCACAACGGGCAGCCTGCCCACACCTGCAGGGGAGGGGTCTCGGGAGGCCTGGGGGGCCCTGCCCCATAGCAGAAGGGTGGACATGTGGCCTTGGGAGGCTTGGGGGGCCCCGCCCCACAGTGGAAGGGTGGACGTGTATTCACAGCAGCGCCTTCCGTGGCCAGACCAGGGGGCGGTGCGGTGTCCATCAGCGGAAGAAAAGATAAGCCGGTCACACACTGTATGGAAGCATTTATAGGAAACGTCCAGAACAAGCAAATCCGCAGAGGCGGGCGTCAGATCAGCGGTCGCCAGGGGCCTCGGGGTAGGGAGTGACCACTAGCCACACCAGGGCTTCCTCTGTGGTGACAGGAAGGATCTACGAGTTATGTGGTGGTTGTCCAACCCTGAATACGTGAGCAGCCGCGATCCCCACCCTTTCCAAGGGTGGACTCTAGGGCGTGGGAATTAAAGGTCAACGACACTGTGACTAGAAAGAGGAAAAAAACCCAAGGGCCAGGCCACCTTGCCGGCCCCTCTGGAATCCGCTTTGTGGTCGGGGCCACCATGGGCCTCGTGGACAGCAGCTGGGCAGGGGCGGGAGGTTTGGGACCGCCTGTCAGGCCTGCTTTCTCAGGCACTGGGGATGGCTGGGGCTGGGGGTGGGGTGCAGGTGACCCCCCTCAGCTCCGCGCGCACCTCGCTCAGCCGAAGGCTCAGTGTCTGCTCCTGCAGGTCCAGTCTCCAGCTCAGAGCCAGGAAGTGGTCACTCAGGTCCTTCACCTGCGTCTCCAGCTCGGCCAGCGACACCTCCAGGGCCTGGCTCTTCTCTCGTTGCTGCGGGGCGCTGGGCTGAGTGCGGGCACCTGGGGAGGCGGGGGCCCCACCGGGAGACCGACCCGGGCCCCGCGGCCCTCACCACCTCCAGCGCGCTGCGCACCTCCCGCTGGGCCAGCTCCCCGGCCAGCTGCACGGCTGTCAGGTTCTCCCGCAGGCAGGTGGCCAGCTCCCCGGCCCGGGTCTCCTCCAGGTGCCCCTTGACGTCCCTGGGGGTCGGTGCCCAGACAGACCGCCCCTCAGCCGAGGCCGCCTGCCCGCCGAGGCGCTGGGTCAAGGCGGGGGCCTGGCGGCGGGCTCCAGAACCATCCGGGAGACCCGGGGAGCAGAGAAGGGTCACAGGGCCCACCAGGACGGGGGCTGTGTACACTGGGGCACGCTGAGTCCTCCGTGGGGGGACGGGAGCCCCCATCAGCGGGGGCGGGGGGAGGAAGGGGCTGGGACACCCACCGGGCCTTCTGCTCGGCCAGGAGGATGCGGCTCAGGGACACCTGGTTCTGCCGTACGAACTTGGTCAGCTGGACCACGGCCCCGTCCAGGCCCCGGCACTGCTCCAGGAGGCGGCGTGCTTCCTGCTGCTGTGCGCAAGTGGCCCTGAGCCCAGGCGCCGGCCGGCCCGGCCCGGCCACCCCCAGCCCCTGCCCCCCTACTGCGCACCTCGTGCTGCCCCTGCAGGGCCTGGACGCGCTCCTCGGCCAGCTCCTGCAGCCCCCGCCACCTGCTGTCCAGCTCCTCCCGCAGGCCGCCCTCCGCCTTGAGCCGGGCGCTCTCCGAGACCTTCATCCTCTGTGGGGAGACCCGCCCCCGCCCGCCGTGAGTGGGGCTGTGGGGGGCCCGGCCCGGCCGCAGGCCCGCGGGCTCCCACCTTCTCCAGGGCCAGGAAGCTCTTCTGCAGGAAGCCGCACAGCTTGGCCTCTCTCTTGAGGAAGCGGAGGCTCATCTCCTCCCCGAGCTTGGTCACCTGGGCCTGCGGGGGGTCAGCGCGGCCGCCATGGGGTCGGACCTCCCTCCTCGCCACGTCCGCCCCCGGCCCCCCTGCCATCTCGGACTTCTTTGCTTTCTTGCCCAACCGGGCCCATCACAGAGGGGGCTCTGGGTCCTGTGTCCCGCACTGCCCCCGAGCCTCGCAGAGCTGGGCCTACCGCACCCTCCCGAGGAAGGCCGGCGGGGCGGGCGGGGGCCACGTGTTCCCCCCAGAGCGCCAGGCACCAGGGCTGTGAAGGGTCTACAGGGTCCGGAACACACTTGGTGCTCGTGGTGACCACCAGACGCCACACCCAGGGAATCGCACCCTGAGCCGGGAGCCTCCGTGCGGGAAGCCGAGTAAGTACGACAGCTCTCCACGTTCGCACACATCCACACGCGTGTGCGCACACAGGGACGTGCGTGCATAGACCGCACACGCACTTCGCCCTTGAGCTCCAGGCTCCTGCCCCCTCCTCCCTGCAGGCAGCTGTGCCCTGGGCCCCGCCAGCCATGCCCCTGCACACGGGGCGATCTGGAGCAGGTCAGCACACGGTCTCTGTGAGAGGCCAAGGGTCTGTGCCTCAGTCTGTCCGCTCTGTGGTTACAGCGCAACAGCAGAAGCGAATGACAGTAAATGAGTGGGCTTTGCAGAAGCAGGCGGAGGCCACAGTTTGCTGACCGGGCACCCGAGAGCGCTTGGGGAAGACGCGGGCGCTTGGAGCCCGCCTGGCACGTCAGGAATCCGAGGGCCAGTGAGTGCCTCTCGGAGCTCCCGGCCGCAGCGGTGGGCAGGGTCTCGATGCGGCCAAGACGCCACCTTCCCGAAGGGCAGAGGAAGGGAGGCCACCGAAGCTGGGCAGCCGAGCTATGTGGGCAGCAGCTGGGAGCACTTGGCCCGCGCAGGCCCCGGTCTCTGTTTGCAGAGCTGAAGAGGCTGGGTCTGGAGACGTGCCTCCTGTGCCCTGCCCTGCCTCCCAGGGTCTCATGCAGCGGGGGCACCTGACCAGCCCAGGGCTGGGACCACGCCGGGAGATGGCCGAGGAAGGGGCTTCAGGGCTACGACGTCCTATGTCCCGATTTGGGTGCTGGTCACAGGAGGGGGGTGAGGGGCGGGGGCGAAGACAGGGCCACTGAGGTGTCATGTGTGCAGAAGGACGAGCTCGGTCTCAGCGCTTCCCAAATCGGCAGCCGTGGGCCACGTGCGGCTACTGGGCATCTGGAACGTGGCTCACGTGACCGAGGGACCTAAAGTGTTAGCTCATTTCCACGGACGAAGCCACCTGTGGCTGGTGGCCACCTACCGGACGGGGCGGGACCGTGGGGGGACCACGTGGGCCCAGTCACGTGGGCGGGGAGGACATGGGCTACAGGTGCAGCGGTCTCTTCTGACGGACCCTCCTGGTGGCGGCCCGCCTGGCTGCCCGGGCCCGGCCTCCCTCCTGGTACCTGCACCTTGGCCACCTCAAGGTCTGCCCTCTGGCTCGCCTCCTCCTGGCTCTTCTGCAGACCGCTGCAGGCCGCTTCCCGGGACAGTTCCTCCTGCTCCAGCCTCCCGGCCAGCTCGGCCAACCTAGGGCAACGGTGAGGGTCACGGCAGCCCGGCCGGCCAGAGGGCCTGGCTGTGGGGCTACCGTGAACTTTTCGGGGCCTCCGGACACTGAGAGTCCCTCTCGAGGCCAGGCCTGCATCCGGGGGGCCCAGGCTGACCTACAGGCCACCTGGGCAAACACAGACAAGGATAAGCCGCTGACTTCCGCGTACCCATGCGGGGACGTGACAGCGGCTTGGATGAGTGTGACTGATGGGGAAGAGAGCGGTAGGGATTCTGGACCTAACTCGCTTTTCCCCACAGAGGGTCCAGGGGGGTCCGAGCCCTCCACCCTGTCGACCAGCAGCGTGGCACCAAGGGCCAGGGGACGCCTTCCCTGCCTCGGTGCCTCCTACCCACGTGACCACACGTGGGAAGTTCAGAGCCGGCCCCCAAGGAGGGAGGCAGGCGGGGCCCACCTGAGGCTGGCCTCCTGCTCGGTGTCCTTCCGCTCAGAGTCCTGGAGCGCCTGCTTCCTCCGGACCTGTGTCAGGGCTTCCCGGACCTCCACCAGCCTGGCACGCAAGAGCCACTTCTGCCTGGGGCCTGCCTGGCCCGCCCTCCTGGCCGCCTTTGGGGTTCAGGTCCCGGCCCAGGGGCCCCGGCAACGGGTCTCCCGCCCTTCTCTCTGCAGGGGCCACGGCCCACGCAAACCCAGACTTCTCGGGCTGGGCCGTGGATACACGCTGCTTACCAGAGCGAGGCGACCAGGACCCCAGGTTCCCGCCCCAGCCACCGCTTTCCCAAAGCCCCTGACCTCCCCGCTGGGGCCCAGGCCATCGGTGTGGGGTACCTCCTGTCCAGGGCCTGCATCTGGGTCTGGTTCTGGGGGCTAGGGAACTGGAAGGAGGAAGGGCAGGCTGAGCCTCACAGCACGGCCGGCACCCACAGGGGCCGGGGAGCCCCGCCCGTGGGTGCGGACGGCGGGCAGCTGACCTCGAGGGCCTCCTTCTCGGGGGCCCGGGCCACCCGCCGTAGGTCCTGCTGAAGCTTCTTCAGCTCGGAGTCCTGAAGTTTCACGCAGGCCCGCAGCCGGAGCATTTCCCGGAGCAGGCTCAGCATGGCCGGCTCACAGCGGTCCCTGTGTTCCCGCAGGGACACCACCTCGGCCTGCAGGTCGGCCACCCTGGCCAGGGCGAGGAGCAGGCTGAGTCGGGCCGCGTGTGCCAGGGGGTGGGGGCGGTAGGCAGCGTGGCTCTCCCTCCCCGGCTCCACACGGGCTCACCACTGCTCCAGCTGCTTCCAGGGCTTAGGGGGATCCTGCTCGGGGACGGACGTGGCAGACGCCAGGTGGCTGGACTCATACCTCTCGGAGATCTCCTCCAGACTCAAGAGCCCGGGGCTGGCCAGCTCCTCCTCCAGGGAGAGCCCCAGGTCCCCCAGGGTGATGGTGCTCGCCTGAGAGGGGGGCGAAGCCCCGGATAAGGGGTGGCTAGCGGCCAGCTCTGTAAGAAGGCGACCTCTGGGCCGGCGAAGGCCCCCAGGTGGAGCTCAGGATAACAGGGACTCAAATCCCTGTCCGCTGAGCTCAGTGTCCACTGCGCTCACCTCCACCCGTCCAGCTGAGTCACCCAGCGCAGCCCCGGCTGGGCTCGGCTCGCGCTGCCCCAGAGAGACCGGAGCCTGAGGACACACGGCACTAGGCAGCGGAAACAACAGGGCAGTGCTCTGCCTGCCCAGTTCCAGAGGGAGCCCCCGGGCAGCGAGGCGACCTGAGGGGTCAAGGAATTAGTGCCGTCCTGGGTGGCCCACACTCCTGCCCTCCTGGCTCGGCCCCCGTTGGTACCAGGCTCACCCGACACGGCTTCACCGGCAACCACCGTCCGTGGCCTCAGCCGCTGCCCAGAGGCCCCGGGCCTCGCACCAGGGCGGCTGGACGGAGGCAGGGAAGGCCTCGGGGGGCACCCACCCTCGCGTCTCTCCTTCCGATCCAACAGCAAGGTAGACAAGAGCCACACGGCAGCAGGGCCTCTTCCGGAGCCGTCTTTTCGTCACCAGAACCTTCGCACGTCACGGCCCAACTGCCAGTGGAACCCGGGCCCTCAACTCTCCCGGCAAGGCCTTCCCAACTGCCTGTTCCCAGAAAGACCCGAGAGGGCACCATTCAGCCGGCCAGGGCCAGGGCAGGGAGTGGATGCTGGCCTGTGGGTCAGGAGCAGGGACCCCAGCGGGCCCCGGGTGGGAGGGACAGGCGGGGGCATTCTCCGGCCAGCCGGTCAGAGAAGGGGTTGTCCGGGACAGATAGAACAGGCAGAGGCACGCGGCCGGAGCAGGAGAGGGTGCGGGCCACAGGCGCGGGCTGCGCGCGGGCTCCAGGATCCTCGCGACCACAGTAAGAAAGCAAACAGAGGCGGCTGCAGCGTTTCCATGGTGCATTTTATTTAATCCCACGTGACGAACGTGCGGCCGGTTCATGTCGTCAACGCAAACCACGACATGCACACACTCCCACGCCAGGTGCTCCAAGCCCAGTTCTGTGCTCCCCCTGCCCAGTCGTCCACACTCTCCCAGGCCAGGTCCTCCCAGCCCGGCGCGGTGCTCCCCCTGCCCGGTCGTCCACACTCTCCCACGCCAGGTCCTCCCAGCCCGGCGCGGTGCTCCCCCTGCCCGGTCGCCCAAGCCCACCCACAGAGGGCACAAAGTGGACACTCCGAAGTCAACCCGTGGTCCGGGGGCCTTTCAAGGCCCTGCCTGTGGCCACATCACCCCCCTCGTGGCCCAGAGCAGCATCCAGACCAAGGGCCCAGGGGCAGCAAACCGCCCAGACTGGCCCTGAAGCTGTCTGGCAGCTGGTGCCAGCACATCCCATGGGCGTGTGTCGGCCATGACTGCTTCCTCACCCGTGGGTTTCTGTGTCTCTTGCCTTCCCCGCCTCCCTGTGGGGTCCCCACATGCGCATCCAAGACGCCCCGTCCCAGACACACCCACCCTCAGCGGTCCTGCAAATCCCCCACTGCTAGACCGTGGCTGGTGCTGAGCAGGAACAAGGGAGCCAAGCTGCAAGTGTGAGGGTACGATTCCTTTATTTCTCCCTTTCAAAGCCCCCGCTCCTCTCACCGCGTCCCCCAGGGGGGCTCCCACCAAGAAGGGACCAGCGTTTTGAGGACCCACTTCCTTTAAGGGGCCAGAACCAAGGCGAACCGTCCCCCACCCCACCCCCAGCTGCTACAATGGCACCCACATCACCTAGTCTCAGAAATAGGCCAGGGAATCACCTCCAGAAAAGGTTCCCTAGGGCTCTGGGGACACAGGACACCGGATCCAGGCCCATCTAGCCTAACAGAGGCACAGCATTCTTGGTCTGGGCTCACCAGCCCATCCCAGAGCCCACCTGCCCCCGGACTGGAACAGGAGCTGTCCTGGAACACGGCCCCGGACCAAGGGTCCTCAGAGGCCAGTGGGAGCCCCCACGTGCTTAGATAGCAGCTCTCTCGGTGCCGTGCACTCTGGCGACAGCTGTGGGTCTGGTCTGGACCACAGCTCGGGGTGATGGAGGTGTTCACCCCATCGATGTTTTCGGCTTTCTCTCTGGCCAAGACCCCAGAGAGGCCGTGTGGTGAGTCTGGCAAAAGAGCCGAACTCCCTACAGAGCTGGCTGCAGAGGCCGCTCCCCAGGGCCCCGCCTCCAGGTGTCCAGCTGGAGCCTTTGCCGGGCAGGGTCCAGTGCCCAGGCCCATCACCTCACGGCCACAGAATGAGCCAAAGGGACAAGGCCACGATCTCTGCAGCAGCTGTGCGTCACCCGGGCCCCAGCTGGTGATGCACAGTCAGTGTGGTCCTTCCAGGCCGGCCCGCGGGGGGACAGACGGCACACAAGCAGCAGAGGGCCCTGCCTGCGGGCTGGCACCACTGGGACCCACGGGGTGCCGCTCGCTCACGGTCTCACAGGCGCACAAACATAGACACACACGTCCCGAGGAGTAGGGGATGCTGGATCCAGTGCTGATCCAGGGAGTAGGGGGGACCCCAGAGAAGGGCTGAGGCCTCACGTCTGGGCCAGGGAGAGCTCTTCAAGGCCCCCTTTCCCGAGCCGGTACCTGGCTAGGTCTTTCCTGGTCACCAGTCCGACCACCTGTGGAGGCAAAGCCAACTCAGTGACGCTGGCAACCCCCTGCCTCTGTGGAAGCCGCTGCCCCACGTGCCAAGGGGCAGCACAGTTTGGGGAACCCCAGGACTGAGCAGGTGGCCAGTCTGGATACCAAACCTTGAGTCCCCCACAGGAGCCGAGAGCGAGTACCCACCCGCGACCAGGGCAGTCAGCTCAGGAGGCAAAGGGCGAGGCTGGCACCCGGGCCCTGCCCCAGGGCTCCCTCGGGCACGTCCTCCCCACCACTCACCTGGTTGCAGTTGTCCACCACCACCAGGTGCCTGAGGCCCAGCGCCCGGAACAGCTTGAACACCCGAGGGAGGGACGCCTCCTGCAAAGGGAGGGGACGGGGCCTCAGCTGACCTGCCGGCCCCGCTAGTGTGGGAAGAGGTTGGCTGGCGGTCCCCCCTGCACCTCCCCCCTCCGCACAAAGATGCGTCCCGGAGACGCCTGGGGGGCTCAGTTGGTTAAACGCCCGACTCCCGATTTCAGCTCAGGCCACAGTCTCACAGTTCGTGGGTTTGAGCCCCACGTGGGGCTCTGCGATGACAGTGCAGGGCCTGCTTGGGATTCTCGCTCTCTTTCTGCGCCCCTCCCCCACTCTCCCTCCCTCTCTGCCCTTCCCCGACTTGTGTGCGCCCCATCACGCTATCTCAAATTGAAAACATGTAAAAAAGAGAAAAACAAAGGACGTGTTCGGAGCGGCTCCTGCCCTGGCCACAGCCTCTCGGGCAGGCACCTGGGGCACCGTGTAGGGGGAGGGGTTCATGAACTCTGACAGGTCCATGGTGCACTCCCGCTCATCCTGGGACACATGGATGGACTGGATCGGGGGGAAGCGTGGGTAGGCGTCCCGGAAGTCCTTCAGCCGAAGCCGCCGCCGCACCAGGCCCATGTTGGAGCGCTCCACAAACACCTGCAGGCGGTGGTGTGTCAGGACTCGGGCGCCCGGCTGTGTCTCCCGCCCCCCCACCCCCACCCCCCCAGGCGCCCGGCAGCTACCTTGTGCTTCAGGAGGACGATCAGCTGGGAGCGCAGGATCAAGCCCTGAAGCCGGGCCGGCTGCAGAAAAGAGACCCGTCTGTGGTCTGTGGGTGAAGCCCAAACCCGAGGCCCTTCCTGTCATGCTCAGTGGCCCCGCGGCGACCTTCGAGGCAGACACCGGCTCTGCCGCAGGCATCTCGCACACTCCCGGCAGCGGCAACGGGACGTGACCGCGGGAACGAGGCGACGAGAAGCCGGGGTGAGACGCACACCGCGGCCCTGACATCCCAGGCAGCTCCCGACGGGTGTCCCCCCCCCCCCCCCCCCCCCCCCCCCCCCCCCCCCGGGGGGTCCCCCCCCCCCCCCCCCCCCCAGCTCCTCAGCTGACAGGGCAGGAGCCCAAGACACGTGGATGGCTGGCCACCCCCGGCGGGCCGCCTCTGCCCGGCCTCCCGATTCCGTTCCTTCCCAGCAAGCGGGGCGGAGCCCCAACTGCGCGTGCAGGGTCTCCATATCCGCAGCACGGCCGCACAGGCCACGCGTGCAGCCGGGAACTTGGCCTCCGCCAGCCGTCCCGGGGCCGCGTGGGCGCGGGTGGGCCGCCCCGGGTACCTGGCTGTCGTCGGCCAGCTCCACCACAGGGAACCCGTTGTGATTGGAGGCCGTGTTGCTGAGAACGTCCACGATGACGCCCACCTTCTCCCTCCTCCGCAGGCAGACGACCGGCGTGCTCATCACCTCCCTGCGGAAGAGCCCCCGCTGTGGCCTTGCCGTGACCAGCCACGGGACCAAGGGGAGCTTCCCGCTCTGCTCACACGGGAGTGGACGCGTGATACAGGTGCAGCCCCCGTAGGCGGGAAAACCGGGGACGGGGAACCAGGAGCCCGCAGACCCCCAGGGGCTTCCCCGGCCGGCCGCCCACACGGCGCTTCCCCAGACCCTCAGACACGGGCCCTCCCAAACCGCCGGAAGCCGCCACGGTGCCACCGTACCTGGCGGTGAGCGAATGTGAGGTGACGGGGGCCTCCCAGTGCAGGAAGGGCACGCTCTGCAGCTGGATGTGCATGTCGTACAGGCCCTGAGGACGTGCGGGCTGTTGGCGCGGGGGCTCTGTCGGTCCCTCCCTCCACCTCTGCCGCACACCCCCAGCCCCCAGGCTCAGGCTCCCCCAGGCTCAGGCCAGGGGCATGGAGGGCCCACAAAGCAAGGGACAAGAAGGATTGGCAGGCCTCTTCCCACAAGCCACACCTCGATGAAGATGTCCCCCACGATCTTGGCGGTCATCAGGACCAGCATGATGGGGAAGCCGTAGGTCACGTTGCTGGTGGCCTCCATCATGATGACGGTCAGGCTGAGCGTCATCCTCACGATCCCACCTGTCCAGGGGTGGGGGGGTGGAGTCAGGGGTAGCGTCCAGCCTCTGTGGGCCACAAGGACTCTCCTACCTCCCCTGACCATCTGTGTTCTCTGTGCACACCTGCGTGCCCCCCGACCCCACCGTTTAGCCTCGTGGTCTGCCCGGGCAGGCCGCACTGGGTGGGGACAGTGACCCTGAACACTGACACGGGGTCAACTCCTGCCTTCACTCCTCCAAGGGGAAGACGCCCCCTCCTAACCTTGGGACCCCACGGGGAGGCCAGGACTCACCCAGCTGGGCGGCCGCTCCCATCAGGGCGTATTTGCCAGGATCCGCCCAGATCTGTGGGGATGACAGAGGAGGGTCAGGGGCTGGCAGCCCCCTACTCAAACCCAAAGAGATGCATGACGCCCCAGGGGCCACTGGGCCCAGCAATTCCAGCCCTAGAAGGCCACCCTATGGTTTACACACACGTGAGCAAAGTGGTCTGTGGCAGCATCCAGGGTGACAGAAACCTGGAAGTACCCTAGGTGCGCCCCACTCAGGATGCCCCAAATGACCTATGCCACCTGCACGCACCGGACGACTCAGCAGCTAAGGCAAGAAGCACCTTCTGTGCGCCGAGGAAGGACGGTGGCGCCCACGTGCACGCAGCGGGCACCATCTGTGCAGAAATGACTGCACCGCGAGGGAGCAGGGAACCCAGCACGTGCACAGCACGGACAGCTGCGGGCGACGCCTCACAGCGTGGGGTTCCGCTCAGGAAATGCCCAGAACGGGTGCGTGTGCAGAGACGGGGTGTGGCAGCGGCTGCCAGGGGTGCAGGCTTCCTGGGGTGAGGGATGTCAAGCATGGCGCTCGACAGCGGAGACTCGTACACGAGTCTGCGAACACGCTAAGGAACGCCGAACTACGTGCTTCCGCGGAGGGGGAGGCCTTACGGCGCACAAACCGCTTCGGGATTGAAAGACCACCACCCAAAGACCACGTCTGGAAGGAAACCTGACAAAACACACAACCAGAGCCTGGAAAAGGGAGCAGATGGGGGGACGGGAGACTCTGCCTGTGCCTTCTCGCAGGTTTTAAAATCTTGACTAAAATAAGAATAAAAACACAAAAAATGGAAACCAAGTTCCCAGAAGCCGGGCACATGCGCCTCGGTCACAGGCTCCCAGGGCCCGTCCTGTAACGAGAAACACCAAGCCTCCCCGACGAGCGTCTGTGCAGCACAGACAGGCGGCTGGGCCAACAGGACACGTCAAACACCAGCGTCCGGGAAACTCAAGGCCCAGCACAAGCGCCGTCCCCGCGCGCTGGGAGCCCACACTCACCGCGGCCCCGGTGACGTAGGACAGGGAGATCCCAAAGAGCCGGCCCCAGGCGGCCCCGATGAGCAGGGACGGGATGAAGACGCCAGCGGACACCGTGAGCCCGTAGGTCCAGCAGGCCAGGAAGAAGTAGACCAGGGTGAAGAGACCTAGCGTCACGGGGTTGTAGGAGCCTAGGGGAGAGGGGGCTGGCCAGGGCCTGCCGCGTGGACCCACCCGCGTGGACCCAGGCCAGCAGCCGCCCTCCAGGAAGAGAAGGGTCCCGGCCGAACCCCTGCGCACCAGCGTGCCCACCACTGCGGCAAGGGCGGTGACCCCTGCCCTCAGGGCACAGCTGGCCAGAAGGCGACACCCGGGCCCTGGGCCCAGTGACCGCGGGTCGGTCAGAGAGCACGTGGGGACACGCGGCTGGCACCAGAGAGCCTGGGCACTCACCTGGTGGGTCGTGGAAAAGGCTGACCACGCTCTTCTCGGGGGTGTTGAAGAAGGCCGCGGCCATGGAGTTGTACTCACCGTCCGCACAGAAAAGCTGCAAGGGTGGAAGAGGGGACAGGCCGCTGGGGCCAGGGGCCAACCACGTGATGGGTGGGGCAGGTCAAGGCCTAGCAGGGGCCAGCAAAGAGCCAGGCCCAGGAACGGCCAGAGCGTCAGAGGTCCAGCCTGCAGGGCCCAGCCCACGGAACAATGGGGCACACGAGGACTCCGGGACGCACCCCTGAGCACACCCCCGGGGCTCAACAGGCGGCCACCTGAGCGCTGGTGCGCAGGGGTCCGGCCCTCCCAGGCGAGCACAGCTGTGGTTCCTGGACGCCTAACCCACAGAGGGGGCTGGCTCGGGCGGCCAGTCGGCTGGGGGAAGCCCAGACCCACACCCGTGACACCGGTTTCCATCCACCCATCAGTGGTCACTCCCTGGTGTGTCCCCCAGCCCCTGGCCACCACGAATCTGCTCTGCCTCCATGGACCCGTCTGTTCTGGATGTTTCACATAATGTCACACACCATACGGGACTTTGTGTCTGGCTTCTCTCCACAGTGTTTTCGAGATCCCTCCACGCTGTATCGTGTGTCAGGGCTTCACCCCTTTTCACGGCCAAATAAACCCATTTACAGGCAAACCCTGTCATGTTTATCCATGTGCCAACCGCCAGAGCACGTGCGTGCGTGTGGCTGTGCTTCTCAGGCCCACACCCACAACAACCCGCTTTGGAAGTCCTCGTGTGGCCCGGGGCAGGCCAGTGCTCTGGAGGGAAGACCTGGGAGACCCTGTCTGACATAATGCCTCTCCCTGACGCCCGGTGGCCCTGGGAAGCCCCTCCATCCCGGAGTTCAGCTGTGCCAGCCTCCTTCCTGCTGGGCCCGGGCTGGCGGACCCTTCCCCCTGACCCTGGACCCCCTACCTGGAGGGGATAGGACACGGAGCTCCCCTGCAGGGGCTGGCAGTCCCGCGATGAGTAAATCAGCACAAAGGCGACCGTGGCCGTGACGGCAGCCACCAGCATGGCCTCAATCACCTGGAGGCAGGGCCGGTGGATGTACCTAGAGCAGACAGCAGGATGGACAAGGCCTTGGGACGGCTGGACGCCTGGGCCACTGCCATGACAATGGAGACCATGGCTCCAAGGAAAGCCCGTCAGAGGACACAATGGGGTGACGGTGCACAGGCACCAGGTCATCTGGATGCTCCCTGGCAGCACTTTCAGTCCGGGCCAGACGACAAGAAGGAAGGTGTGCGTCCTTGAGCCCAGGACCCGCCCAAAGGTTCAGGAAACTCACGAGCTCCCACGCTGCTCTGCAGGTCTGCAGGCCCGACTATACCCTGGGTCGAGACGCCCGGATGGACCAGGCCGAGGCTGGACAGAGAAGCTGGGAGGACCCCAACCCCAAGGCCCCTTTCCAGGCCTCCAGCCAAACCCAGCCTCACCCAGCCCCTGGCCAGCGCTGGCCTGTCGCCTCCTGTACAACCCATCACAGAAGGACACACGTTGGCACACGGCCTTCCGCCGTGTGTGGGCACAGGGCCCACAATACATCCGTTTTCAAAGGCCCCAGGAGCCACACTGGTCCGTTTGGTCCACAAAGTGGAGGTTTCTCACCTGATTCGAAACATCGTCAGCCAGTAATTCAAGGCATTGAACACGGCCCCAAGAATACCACCTACGACCGGGAAGGGGGAGCATGTAAGGGACACGGGGGAGGAAGAAGGTGGCCTCCCAGGCAGCAGAGGCGTGGGAAGGGAGCAGTGTATGTCTGCGTCACTGGACCCTGACAGACGCCCTGGCTTGTCTCAGAGGCTTTGCTTTCCTTCCAGGAAAAAAGGTTTCTCACAGTAGAAAGCACCATCCACAGCTCATTCTATTTCTCTGTGGACCCCCTGCCTCCCCCACCCCCTCAACAGCAGCTTCTCCGGTGGAGAGGTAAAGCTCTGGTCTTCGGGCTGTGGGCTCCCTCCCGGGGGTGTGTGCACAGGGCAGGACACGGGAGGACGTGGGGTGCGGGGGCTGTTTTCCTCTCCGGCCACCTCACAGCTGGGCCAGGCTGGGCTCTGGCAGGCCCTGACCCCACTGGAAGGGACCCGCGGCCGTCTGGGGGAGTGACAGGAAGCACGGACCGGCCCTTACCCACCACGCCCATGGCGATGAAGATGGGGATCTCGTGGATCGTGTACACCATCGTCTGCACAGGGGAGAGAACGAGCAGCCCGTGAGCTGTCTCCACGCAGACCCTGGTACAGACACGGCCCACAGTCTGCCCGTGCACACGGCGCCCCCAGCACTTGCACGCAGAACCGTGGGGGTCTCACGAGACAGAAGCGCCGGGCGTTCTGAGCAGATCACGCTCCCTGTAAGGCTTTCACCTGCTCCTGGTCTGCGTCTCCGTCCAGCTGAAGGCGGGGACGGCCCAAGCTTCTGCCAAATGGCAGTCAGCGGGGCACAAGTGAGGAAGAGCCCCGGGAACACGTCTCGTGACCCTCTGAGCCACTCAGGGCTCCTCTGTGTCCGCATGCGCGGCCCCTCCCGGGAGTGGGATCTAAGCACCTTTGCCCAACAGTCAGCGGACTGCCAAGATACCCCCCGGAGTGTCCGATGGGTGTCAGACATCCTAACCTGACGGGCAGTTCCGAGGTGTGCTTTCTTCTTATCTCCGGCCCTCGGCACTCAGCTCAATCATGCAGCTAAAACCAACTATTTCTCTACAGTCCACATTCTCAGAATGAACCAGAATCATCCCGGGATGATCTTGGCCCCACACTAAGAAAGAACCGGGAAGAACGCGGGAGCACATTATATTACCTCTGTGTCAAATCTTCCAAAGTTGATCAGTCCTGGGCTCGACAGGTCCCATATGTTTCCATGATAAATGCTCAAGACAAAATTGAGGGTGAACGTGGAAATCATGGAAGCAAAGAACTGTAGGCAGAGAGAACGAGCGCCATCAGAACCAAGCCCATTGGGCCAAAGTCCCAGAGCCAGGAGGCTGGGTGGGGGCCTTCCCCTGTCACTTAGGAGGTGTCTGGAGACCCTTCCGAGGCTGGCCCCTCGCGGCTGGACGAGTGGGTCACTGCCTTGTGTGGATGAGCGTTGGGCCAAGCCAGTGATGGAGCTGAGGGACGAGCTGTGCGGGGTCTGGGGTCCTGATAAGCAGGAGAGCAGGTGGCAAACAAGGCCTGCGGCCGACGGGGGACGGGCAGCGGCTCAGGTCAAGTGATGGGCAGGGCTTGCCATGACAGACCCACAGGGTGCACGGCTCCCAGCACGTCAGGGGACGTCTCCCCAGGAGCAGGGGCCCGCCAGACAGCAGAGGCCAGGGACTGGCAGTGCCTGACTCCAGCGAGGGAGCGGCCCTCCACAGACTTACTATTCTCCACGTCAGGAACTGGTTCCAGAAGGAGGCGCCCTCCTCCAAGCTGAACAGCACCCCACCTAGAACGGCAAGCAGCCTGGCACTGCCGCACTGACCCAGGCCGCGGGGGACCCCGCATCTACCGCAGCCCCTGCCCCACGAGACCCCAGGGCCCCAAGACCATCAAGGGCAGCCACAGGGCCTCTCGGGGGCACGTGCCCATCCTCACCCCGAGCTCAAAGTCTGCCAACACCAAGAACTCTCCTCCACACAGTGGGCACGGAGACCTCCCCGGCACAGGCCGCCCTCCTCACCCACAGGGGCTCCAAATGCAGCGGACACTCCGGCCGCAGCTCCCGCTGAGACGAAGTCCCGCTTCTCCGTGTCTCTGCGGAAGTACTCGAAGATCTACAACAGGAAGAAACGGGGAGAGTGGGGCTCAGCCAGCCTCCCCGAGGGCACTTCACTGAGAAAGGGCCGAGGTCAGCCAGAGGCCACGGAGACAGGGCCCGAAGGCAGAGGGGGGCAGGGAGGAGGGGACATGAAGGCGTCTCGGGACAGCCATCGACTTGCATTCACAAAGACCAGAGAGCTGACGAGGCGACACACGCTGAACGCACCCTTGCACGCCAACAACCGAGAGAGGGAACCGAAGACACCCATTCACAACAACGAGGACACATCACAGTCTGCCTAAGAGACACGTTAGAAACTCAAAACCCCACCGCCAACTGCGAACAGATGAGCTGAAAACACGTTTTTGATTGAAAAATCTAAGACTCTGCTTATAAAAACAACGAACGTGTGCATTCCCACATCAACTCAGCACACTAGCCATCAAAACGTGGTGGCTTTTAGGGGAAACGTGACAAAACTGCTCTGGAACAGATCCCGAAACTAAGCCTCTTCAATGTGTCCACGAGTCACTCTTGCCTCCTCGTTCTGCGTGCCTTGGGGACGGTCGGGGGAGAGGCCAAGGTCCCGGCAGAGCCTCCCAGGGATGCGTGGTCGTCCATGTCGGCAGGAGAGAACTCACCTTGAAATCTCGCTTCAGCGACGTTGACCTCCCTTGGGAAATCCCGGCGGCGATCACAGAGCCCGAGTGAATCATCGGCCCCTCCTAGAAGCACAGGACAGCCGCCCTCAGACAAGCGTGGCTCCAAGAGAACACAGTGGCCTCGCGTCGCAGGCAGAGTGCGGGGGACTCACGCTAGGACAGCACCACACGCACTCCGTTACCTTTCCCACTGCCAGTCCGCCCACCACAGACAGGATCACTCCAGACACTTTGATCACGAGGGTCTAGAATACAAGGGAAAACACATCGAGTCTCTGATTGAAGGCCACACGGTCTGGGAACCTGTAGCAAAGCTGTAAACGTGAAGCAATCCTGACTGCGTGTCCAGCCCCAGCCCCACGAGACAAGGCAGGGGGGGAGGGCCCACGCGTCTACCGCAGGTATCCTCGGAGCTGGACTCCCGGCTGATTCTTTCCTGATTTCCTTCATCTTCCCATTTTCTGCCCTGAGTACTCGTGTGTCCCAGGGAGCAGAAAGCAGCAGGAGGTACGGCTCCTCTGGGCCCCCAGCTGCATTTCTCTGCCGACCACCTGCCAGGGTCGTTGCCCACCGCCGCCTGGCTACCAGTGTGGTAGCAACGGGGCAGACGCTGCTCCTGGAGGCTCCGAGGTGAGTCCTGCCCTTTGCAGCAGGGCACGGGGCCTCCCCCGGGCTGTCACCCCCAGTGCACAGCTGCCGGCCCCCAGGAGCACCCCCTTTCCCCAGACGGGGTGAGAAGCCTCTGGCTGAGGCATGCCTACCCAACACCGGAAATGACCATGGAGGGACCACGCTCCTGACCCCCCAACCTCCTCAGAAACAGGGTGTCAAAGACAGTAAGTGTAACGAACATCGAGGACAATTTTAAGAGCAAGGAAAGCGTCACGGCAAGCGTACCCACCACTCTAACAGAGCGGTTCTCGTTTGGAAACATTAACCACCACGCAGAACTTAGGTTCCACACCGCCGTGATCCTAACAGATACCCCATTTCAGCATTCGTGCAGGACTTAAAGCGCGTAAGAGAAAACCTCACCACCTTCCAAAGCGAGATTACGCAAAATCCACGCACGTGCTCACGGGCAGCACACAGAGTCCGTCCGGGCTGGTCCCCACGTGCAGGCGGGCAAACCAGGAGCTCCCGACCCCGCGAGAACCCCACGCGGAGCGCCTGCTGCCAGCCACGCGCCCCCTCCGGGCCTCACCTTGAGCCGGACCACATGCGGGATCTTCACCCCGTTGAGGAAGCACTTGATCTGAGGGATCCCGCTGCCGGCAGCGACCGGCTGGAAGGAGGCAGAGGCCAGCACTGAGCCGGGTCAGGTAGCGAGGGGCCACAGCCACCACCCGGCCCAGGAGGACACAGCCACGCGGGGGCCCACACGGGGAACAGCTGCCCACGGAGGGATTCTCGCTTCACCCCACAGGCAGTGACCACCGGGGTCGGCAGACCACGGGAGGGGTGGGGAAAGGAGAGGAAAGGAAGCCCGGTGTCCCCAAGAGGGCACGAGGGGCAGGGGACGCTACAAGACAGACAGGAGGCACATGTCACACACTGGCTGAGGGGCCGGGGGGGAGGGCACCGCACAGCACCCCACACAGAAGCTTCTGGATGCTATACCCACGACAAGAGAGAGGCAAAGGGGCAGGCGAAGGAAGGCAGGCTTCTGAGAGACACGGGGGGTCCCTTCCACCTGGGCCGGCCCCACAGTCCTCGCTGAGCGGGGCAGGAGCCGGGCGCCCTGGGGTTGGGGGTGACTGGACGTTTAACACCTGCGCCAGAGGCCCCAGCAGTGTAGCCACGCCCACCCGGCCAGCACGGTGTCAGGGCTCCCACCCACGCAGGCGCCCCTGCCTCGACCTCCTGGTGGCCCTACCTCCACAAACGCGACGATGGCGGAGCCGACGAGCACGAATGCGGAATTGAGGGTGGCCCACAGCAGAAGGGAGAAGGACAGCCCGCCCCGCTCCGTGAACTTGTCGATGTCGAGGGCTCGTCAAGGATGAAAACTTTCCTGGTCTCTCCTGTGGCCCGGCCTCCCGAGCCCCGAGCGCCAGGAGCTGCGCACTGACCGGACCGTCACCTCCCGGCCGTGACAGACACGGGCACGCAGCCACACCTCCCCGCCCTTGATAACACACACGCGGGGCTCAGAGGCTTTGCTGCCGGTGGACCCTCCTGTGCTGGGGACCACAAAGGATACTGTCCTTGACGACCTTGTACTTCAGGCCAGCCACGTTCTCCACCACGATGTCGATGAAGCAGGCCACGAGGCCCGTGAGGATCCCGATCATGGCACAGATGACCCAGCGCTTCATCTCCACCGTTCGGAAGGCCTGTTGGCGGGGGGGGGGTGCCCATCAGAAGCGGGTGCGGGGGGAGGCCCCCACCGGGAACGGCACGCTACACACGGACCCCGCATCACGGAGAGGCGGCCTCTGGTCATCTCAGAGGCAGTGGGCCTTCCCAACCGATTTGCCATCAGAAGCCGCCACCTCGGGCGCCTGGGAGGAGGCGGCCTCCGCCACCCACAGGACACAGCCGCTGTCACACAGGGCCCTACGCTGGTGTCTCTTGCAGAAGGGATGGAGGTGCGAGGACCACGGAGGGGGAGGGAGATGGCGCCAGGGCAGCGCGGGGCAGCGGCGTGGGCGGCCCGTGCAGACTCACCGTGTGGTTGATCCGCCGCTCCTCCTCCAGGAAGAGCTGGTTCTCGCTGTTGTCATAGTCCAAGCTCTGCGGGCAGCAGACAGAACGCCACGTCTGACGCCACGCTCCAGCTTCACGTGGGGCGGGGGCGGGGGACAGGTGCCCAGGGGCTGCTTGGGGTGGGGCCCAGAGGAAGGAGGCCCACCTCGTACTTGAGGGACAGGAGCTTCTCGTTGTGCGGGATCTCCTTGGGGAAAGGGTGAGGGGGTTCCAAGTCCTGTAGGAGAAAGAGTAGAGCCACATACTTGACGAGCCAGCACATTTAAGAAGAAACCACAGGGGGGCACCTGCGGCGCTCAGTCGGGTAAGCACCCGACTTCGACTCAGGTCACGATCTCACGGTTTGTGGGTTCGAGCCCCACGTCGGGCTCTGTCCTGACAGCTCAGAGCCTGGAGCCTGCTTCGAATTCTGTCTCCCTGTCTGCCCCTCCCCTGCTCGTTATCTCTCAAAAATAAACACGCGTTATTTAAAAAAAATTTTTTTTAATTTTTTTTAACGTTTTTATTTATTTTTGAGAGAGAGAGACAGAGCATGAACGGGGGAGGGTCAGAGAAAAAGGGAGACACAGAATCCGAAGCAGGCTCCAGGCTCTGAGCCGTCAGCACAGAGCCCGACGCGGGGCTCGAACCCACGAACCGTGAGATCGTGACCTGAGCCGAAGTCTGACGCTTAGCCGACTGAGCCACCCAGGAGCCCCCGCAAAAAAAATTTTTTTAAGAGCAAGCACAAACGAGAAGGGGAGGGGACATGTGCCCATCTGTTCTATGAAGCCAGTAGTCTATGGACCCTAGAGCCAGACGAAGGTGCCACAAGACAGGAGGAATGCAGACACTAAGTCCTGGACAAGGAACCAGCGCATCGGATCCCTCGGCACCATGACCAAGGCAGGTTTATCTCAGGGACGTGAGGCTGGCTTAAAGTCCGAAAATCAAGTAATGTCATGTCTATGGAACCATGGGAAATACATTGTTGGTCTGTCCCAGGGGCCGGCACCTGGCTCCGAAATCCCATGGCCTTTCTGCAGGGTGAGTTTTCTGTGCGCTGGAGAGACAGAGAGGCTGCTGCCAGAATGACCAAGGCTGATAAGAGGGTGGGAGCTCCCAGCTCCACTCCCAGAACTCTGACCTCTGGCGGCGGGTGGGGGGAGGGCGGCTGGGGACGGAGCTGGTCACCCAGGACCTGATCAACCTCACCTGTGTCACGGGGCCTCCAGAAAAACCCCAAAGGAAGGGGCTGGGGAGCCTCTGGGCAGGTGAACGCACACACAGAGGGGCCGGGAGGGTGCCCCCCCCCCCCCCCCGCAGGGCCGGGAGGCTCCCAGCCCCCTCTCCACCCCTTGCCCTGTGTGTCTCTCCCATCCCTGTTCCCGAGAGTTCTATCCTTGACGATGGACCAGTAAACATGAGTGAGGGTTTCCCTGAGTTCTGTGAGCCGTTCTAGCAAATTATGGAGGCTGAGAAGGGGGGGGGCGGTGAGAACCCCGACTTAGAGCTGGTGGATCAGAAGCACAGGTGACAGCTTGGATTTGTGACTGGCATCGGAAGTGGGGGTGGTCTCATGGGACTGGGCCCTCAGCCCCGGGGGGTCTGCATAATGCCGGATAAGAGTGTCAGAACTGAGTTAAGTTGTAGGACACCCGGTCGACGTCTGCAGAGAACTGCTTGGCGAGGAAAACCCACACACTTGGTGTCCGAAGTGTGGTTGAGTAAAAACAGTTCAATACCGTTTCAAAAGAATAAAGGACAAAATCCACACCATCATCTCAGTAAGTTCAGAAAAAGTGTCTGATAAAAATTCGACATTCCTTCATGACAAAAATATGTCACAAAGTAAGAAAAGAACCACGTCAACCTGGTCGAGGCGTCAGTCATCACCCTCGATGGCGAAGGACCGACGCTTCTCCCGGAAGACCAGGAACGAGACGAGGATGGGCACTTCCACTCGACCTCGTCCTGGAGGCTCCGCCAGGCCCGTCAGGCGACAAGAGAGAAAAGGCATCCAGGGTGGAAAGGAAGAAACAAAACTCTCTATTTGCAGGTGACATGATCTTGTATACACAAAATCTCAAAAAACATACTAAAAAATTAAAACTATAACGCATTCAGTAAGATTGAAGGATATGCGATCAGCACGCAAATATCAAACACATCTCTAAATGCCTGCAATGAACAACCAAAAATGAAATTAAGAGAACCCTACTTACGTTAGCACCAGAAGTACAATATATGAAACGATACTTACTCCTAAAATATGTTTACCAAGGGAAGCGTAAGACGTGTGTGCTGAAAACCACAACGCACCGCTGAGAGAACCTAGAGATGCGAATATGTGGACAGACACACTGTGCTCACAGGTCAGAGGACTAAGCACTAAGAAGCAGCGGCGAGTCCCGGGCCACCCCAGCCGGCGTCCCCAAAGAAATTGGCATGCTTAAAAACCACACGGAAACACAAGGGGTCTCCAGCAGCCAACATGAGCTTGAAAAAGGAGAACAAAGTTGGAGGACACTCACTTCCTAGTTTCAAGACTCACATGAAAGCTCCGGTCCCCCGGACAGTGTGGCCCTGGCTCCAGGACAGACACAGGGAACGGTGGAGACAAGGGGGACCCAGAGCCTCACGTGGATGGCTGACTTTTGAACATGGTGCCAACACAACTCGGTGTGGAAAGAAGTGTTTTTCTGAGAAACGGCGCTAGGGAACTGGACATCCACATCCAAAAGAGTGAAGCTCTACCCTCACCTTCCATCAGACAAAATCAGTGACAGATTCAAGACCCAAAATGATAGAACTCTCAAGGCGTCTGGGTGGCTCAGTCGGTTGAGCATAGATCTCGGGTCAGGTCATGATCCCAGGGTTGTGGGATCGCACCCCAACTCGGGCTCCGTGCGGGCAGCACAGAGCCTGCTTGGGATTCTCTCTCTCTCTGCCCCTCCTCCACTCATATGCCTGTGCATATGGGCATTCTCTCTCTCTCCCCCAAAACAAACAAAATCTTTAAAATCAAAGAAGTCTCAGAAGAAAACACAGGAGAAGATCTTCATGACCTTGGACTAGGCAGTGGCTTCTTACATAAGACAGCAAAGGTACAGTGACGACAGAAAGAAAGAGTTAACTGGAGCTCATCAAAATTAAAGAGTTCTTGGGAACGCAAGCTGATGCAGCCACTCTGGAAAACAGTACGGAGGCTCCTCAAAAAATTAAAGGTAGAACTACCCTACGACCCAGCAATGGCACTGCTAGGCGTTTATCCAAGGGATACAGGTGTGCTGTTTCGAAGGGACACGTGCACCCCCATGTTTATAGCAGCATGGCTGCTATACAAGAGCCAAAGTATGGAAAGAGCCCAAATGTCCAGCGATGGATGAATGGAAAAGAAGACGTGGAATATATACACGATGGAGTATTACTCAGCAATCAAAAAGAACGAAAGCTTGCCATTTGCAGCTACGTGGATGGAACCGGAAAGTATTGTGCTAAGTGAAATTAGTCAGTCAGAGAAAGATATCATAGGACTTCACTCCTATGAGGACTTTAAGAGACAGAACAGATGAGGGGCTCCTGGGTGGCTCAGTCGGTTGAGCGTCTGACTTCGGCTCAGGTCACGATCTCACGGCTCGTGGGTTCAAGCTCTGCGTCGGGCCCTGTGCTGACAGCTCGGAGCCTGGAGCCTGCTTCCGATTCTGTGTCTCCCTCTCTCTCTGCCCCTCCCCCACTCAGGCTCTGTCTCTATCTCTCTCAAAAATAAACATTCAAAAAAAAATTTAAGAGACAAAACAGATGAACCTAAGGGAAAGGCAACAAAAATAGTATCAAAACAGGGAGGGGGACAAAAGAGAAGAGACTCATAAATATGGAGAACAAACGGAGGGTTGCTGCAAGGGGTGTGGGAGGGGGGATGGGCTAAATGGGGAAGGGGCACTAAGGAATCTACTCCTGAAATCATTGTTGCACTACATGCTAATTTGAATATAAATTTAAAAATAAGTAAGTAAAATCTTAAAAAAAGGTAAAGAATTCTTACAACCCAGTAACGAAAACACAAATAACCTGATAAAAACGGCACAGAATGGGAACAGACATTTCTGCAAAGAAGACATACGGAAGGCTGCCACCAGCTATCACAGAAATGCAGGTCCGAACCACGAGGCACCGAGGAGGAAATCAAATGCAAGTCGGGGGACCCGGGCGGGCTCAGGAAGCACTCGCCGGCAGCTGCCGGACAGCTCGGCACGGGGCAGGGCAAGAGGGCGTCACGCTGTCCAAAGGTCCCTCACCCCTGAGGTCCTTGTCCCCAGAGTCCCCCTCCGGCCCACTCGAGGCCCCTCTCCCCCGGGTGGTGCCTGTTCCCCTGGCCTTTCCCCAGCTGTCTCGTGCTCCCACATGACGCTCTCGCTCAGTGTTCCCTCCCGGCTCGCGCTGCCCCATCTCTGCTCACGTGGCTCAGCCTCAGGGCAAGCAGACCCTCGGTCGCCCAGGCTCTGGGGTCCCCGCGAGACAGCTGGTCATTTTGTCCCTGAGCTCTGCACGACCCACGGCTGCCCCCCTGCTCTGCCCGGCCCTGCCCGCCGTCCACCACCTTCGTGTCCGGCGCTCCCCGTCCGCCCCCTGCCGGGCGGCACCCCCACAGGAGGAAGGGGTGGGTGGTGAGAGGCGAAGGGTAGGGGATGAGTCTAGCACTCACGGGGTCGAGCAGCTCGTCATCCAGATCCACGTTGCTCATCTGTCCGATCCGGAAAAACGCTGAGCGTGGTGACTGGAAGCGTGAGAGAAATCACAGGGCGCTCAGCCACAGGCGGTGCTGACTCATCTGGGGCCCCCCACCCTACCGCACGGCCGGTGGGGGGCCGGGACGAGTCGAGCCCCTGAACGGGAAGCCCAGGCCTTCCTGGCCCCAGAGGCCGGGCCCTCCTCCGCTCTACCGAGACTGCAGACAGCTGCCAGCCCCGGGGACCAAGGGCTGCAAGACGCCCACGCGAGCGTCCTCCAGGCTCCCCCCACCCCACCCATCCTCCTGTGTCTCGTCGTCGGGAGACCGGGAGGCTCCGGCAGGCGGGGACCTGTCACAGGTCTCCACGCAGCCCCTCCAGACATGTGGTCAGGGCGCCCGCACCCCCAGGGTGCCTCTGAAGCTGGGCCGGGCTCCTGGGCCCAGGGGCGGGTCAGCCACAGAGGACAGACACCCAGGCGCATGGTTCTTCCTACACCCACCGCCCGGCCACGTCGGGGGACTGGCCAACGTTCACACTTCAGAGAAACATCATGTTGCAGTGTTAAGTATGTCCCAAGTACTGCGTGGAACATACTGGCACCGAAACGTGACTCGTGGTTTCTCTGAGGAGGGCACATGCAGCTGGGCGCCTTGCGCTGGGGGTCAGCCCAGACGCAGCCGACAGGACGCAGCACGAGAACAAATCAGACGCCAGCCCCCCGGCCACGGTTCCCGCCGCGTGGTCAGCAGGCAGATGACCCTCCTCCTGATGGGCGGTCACAAGGTCAGCAGCCACCTGGCGCCACATCACAAGGCGCCAGCCGCCTCCCCCCACCTCGTCACGTGGGCATTCTGCCACCTGGCATCCTCAAAGGAGCAAGGGCGCGTGCACGACAACAGTACGACGCCTGGAGAGGGAGACCGCATTCGCGTACCTTCTGGGACGGGACGTCGTCACGACTGTCCTATTTCGTTATCAGTCACTGCTGTCGACCTCTTACTTCGTCCTGTCTGCGGGCTCAGGCATCCATGGGGCCCACGCTCACCCCACAGAGCTGCGTGTTCCCGTGAGGACCCGTGCCCCGTGTGTAGCTGGGCACTTCTGTCCACACACATGCAGCAAGTTCTGGTAAAGCGGGGTTACTGACAGAAACATCTGGTTCTCTTTTAAAAACGATCATGAACGGCCCCAAACTGCTGAATCTGAGCAGAAAGGCAGGACGGGGCTCCCCGGCTTCACGCCCTGGGCAGGAGGGCCAGCCCCGCTGACGACTGCGCTGGGCCGGCAAGAGGTCCCAGTTCTCGAGGGAACCGCAGCCAGGAGGCCGCCTGGACCTGGAACAGCCTCCGCTCTGCAGACAGGACGCGTGGACCCGGAGGGGTCCTGGGCCACCGCCCCCGGCCGCAAGCCTGAGTGCGGCCAACACCGAGTGCACTTCCTTGGGCGCACATCCACACATGCTGACCGGCCAGCGGACGGGGCACAAGCGTGGACAACCCAGCTGAACAACACCTGGGCGGAACTGAGCGCTGAAGTGAGGGGCATCTGGAGACGGTGGTCTGTGCTTCGACCCGGCAGACGGTGCCACTTATTCTCCGGTGATCACGAAAGGAGCTCGAGTACACCAGGCAATCACTCCTCCGCAAAAAGGGTGCCCAAAGTCGGGACCCGCAAAGTGCTTCCTCTGACGTCTAAACGGTTTGCAGGGGCCAGGCCGCCGCACATGCATCACCTCCGGAGAGGTTCGGCAAGAAGGGTCCAGTGGGCACGGTCCCCCGTGCTCAGGTGACACAGAGGCTGCCAGGTGTGGAGGGTGGACCGCACCCCAGCAGAGCACGCTGGACCCGGACCGCGTGATGGCAGTGGAGGTAAAGCACCCACCCCCCTCCCAGCTTCTCCACGTCTTTTCTGGGCTTCAAGGCATCTTCCGGGAAACATCTTTCATGGTGAGAAAAACCATTTACTTGAAGTTCAGTGATTTATTTCATGTCGTGTCTGTTTCTCTCTCTTAAACACGGGTGAGGTGACATACGAGCTCCTCAAACTACTGATATGCACAACAGCTGGGACGGAATCTCTAGGGTGGGAAGATCCCAGAGATTACACACTGTGCAGCTGCACAGACCTGACTCTCTGGAAACGTCGGGTCTGGGGGACGAGAACGGATCGGGGTGCGGGAGGGGTGACCACAAGAGGCAGGACGAGGGAGCCTCGTGCCGACCCACACGGTCTGCACGTTGACTGCGGTGGCGCTCACACGGAGGCACCCGCGTGACGTAGGACGGAGAACCGCCCGCGTGCCAACATCAGTGTCCCGGTTTCAGCGCTGTGCTGTCACTACGGGGACTGACGCAGTGAAGGAAATGGGGGCAAGGCGCTCGGGCCCGCTCTGTATGGCCTTGTCAACTTCCTGTAAATCCATAGCTATTTTTAAAATTAAAATTAAAAGTACGTGCAAATGGGACCTGCCAAAAAACCCCCGTGCATCAGAAGACACAACAGAGGGGAAGGCAGCCTGCAGAGAGGGAGAACGTGCTGTGAATCGCACTTCTGAAAGGAGTCAACCACCTTAACCCTGAAGAACTCCCACAAGTCAACCACAAAAAGAAGCCAATCACAAAAGTGGGCAGAGGCCCCGAGTACACGTCTCCGAAGGCGAGATGCATACGGCCAGTGAGCCCAGGACAATGTGCTCGACGTCACCAGAGCCATGCACGTCCCAACCACGAGATGCCACCTCACACCTGTCGGAACGGCCACCACCAAAGCCCGGAGTCGTGAATGCGGCAGGCGTGCCCAGGAGCCCGAGCCCTGTGTGCTGGAGTCGGGGGCGTGATGGTGCGGCGGCCGCGGCACACAGCCTGGTGGCTCCTCGGACAATTCGGCACAAGATGACCACGTGACCCAGCAACCCCACCTTGGGGGTGCACTGTAGAGCTGGAAGCAGGGACCTGAAGAGACCCTTGCACACCCCACTCACGAAAGCATGACCGGGCCATGGGGCGGGGGGCTGGGGGGGAACCCAAGTGTCTCTTGACGGATGAACGGATAAATCCACTGGGGTCCACATGTGCAAAAGAAGACGGTCTGGCCTCGAAAAGGAAGTAGATTCTGCAATCTGCTACGACGCAGAGGAACCTCAGGGATGTTATGCTGAGAGACGGCAGCTGGCCACGGCAAGACAGACGCTGTGACTGCACATACACCACAGCACGGTTCCTACTCGGGTCTACAAAGACGGGAAGTAGCAAAGTGGGCACCAGGCTGGGGAGGGGCTGGGGCGCCAGTGTTTCAGTTGTGCAAGGCGGGCGAGTTCCCTGACGGGCAGTGGGGACAATTGCACAACATGAATACATCCGACACCACTGAACCGTACCCTAAAGACTGGTTAAGGTGCCAAGTTCTGTCGTACATTTTTACTCAAACGTAAAGCAAAAGTTTAGAAGCAACTTATTGGGGCGCCTGGGTGGCTCAGTCAGTTAAGTGTCCGACTTCGGCCCAGGTCGTGACCTTGCGGTTTGTGAGTTCGAGCCCCGCCATCAGGCTCTGTACTGACAGCTCGGAGCCTGCAGCTGCTTCGGATTCTGTGTCTCCCTCTCTCTCTGCCCCTCCCCCACTCATGCTCTGTCTCCGTCTCTCTCAAAAATATGCAAACATTCAAAAAAATTTTTTTAATTAAAAAAAAAATAAAAACTTACAAGCTGTCTCTTGTTCTATTCGACCGTGCCGCCGCATTCTGACGGCCGCCAAGGTCCATGCTCCACACTGAGGACAGGGCCGCAGCGGCCAGGGGCACACAGGCAAGCAGACAGGCGCCTGTAAACCGAGTGCAAGCCCGAGGGAGCCTGTGAGAACCTGGCACGCTGGGTCAGGTGGGCGAGGAGGCCGGCAGGCTGAGCCCCATCGAGAAGGAGTGAGCCGTGCAGAGGGGGAAGGGGACGGTGGGCGGAATCGTCTGGGACGGGAACGCCACCATGGCCTCTGCCCGGGAGGCTTCCCCAGACGTTCTGTCTAGGCCTGGGCCTGGTCTTGGTCCTCAGCTCTCAAGCCTGCCTCCTTGCTGACGACAGGGGTCTGTCCCACCCACGCGGACCCTGCCTGAGTGGTACTAAAGACAGGAGGGACATCCATCTGGGGAGCCCTCACGGAGGGCAGTGGGGCAACCAGCCTGGACCCTCCAAGGTGGGGCTGGGCAGACAGAAAGGGAGGACAGGACATAGACGCCAAGGCACAGGAACTTCCAGGATGGAATGATGAGGTGCTAGAAACCACCGAGGAGAAAGACGGGGGGCTCGCTTATGTCCAGCACTCAAGGGGCTGGTGAGGACAACGGATGAGCCGCCCGGGCAGGTTCCCCGAACACCCCGCCCTGGCCCTTGGCGCTCCCCGACTGTGGTCTGCGGCTCCAAGGTCACCAGGGAAGACACGGAGGTAACCCAGCTTCCAGAGAAGATCCGTGGAATCGATTCTAAACACTAACCTGACAGTGCTACCCGTCTCCTGACCCTAAGGTGTCCCAGGCAGATCTTCCCAAAGCTGAGGTCCCTGGAAATGTCCTGCATTTACAAACCCTGCAGACACCCCACCCCCCACCGCTGAAGCATCTGCTTCTGCCTCAGATTTCCCCCAGAAGTTCTCCAAATGCTCCGCTCCCCGCTACCCACATATGTGACCATGACTGGCTGACCACACCCTCTTCTTGTCCCAGCAGCACAACGGCAGTGACTCGCTGATAACTCACCATCACCCCACACTCTGGCCCCACGGGCCCAGGGGCCTGCCCAAGGGGACAGCATCCCACAGGTGGCTCAGAGCAGCCTGCTTCCTTCCGGGCAGGCGGCTGAGCTCAGGAGGGTCGCCAGTCCACCCTGCGCTTGTTCCCCACGGGGCACTCAGCAGCCTGGCAGGGAGGTCGCCCGGCAGGCACTGCCCAGAACAGCTTCTTCAGGAGCGGAGCAGGCTATGCCCACGCCGCGGTGGCACCACCACCACCACCACCACCACCACGCGACTCTGGACACAATGCAACAAACCCCAGAGGGCCAGTAGGTGGCCGAGACAAGCTCCCGCGTCTGATTCACTAGAACATTCCTGCAGGGGGTTGCTGGCCTGGGATGTCATTTTAGTCCAAACGGCCCCAGGACTGAGAGCAGCACCAGGGCGCCCCCGAGCCTAAAGCTGAGCTCGGCCTGCGGGCCCAGAGCAGACCCTCCCACCAAAAGGCCAGCGTCGAGGAATCCCGTCAGCCTCCAGCGGAGTCACCCCATGAACGACAACCCAAGGACAGTCACGTTCGTGCTGCCGTTCCCAACGCGAAGACTACGAACAGCGGCTACCGCTGGCCGTCTGGGACGGGCACAGCGCTGAGCGCAGCACGTACACGGACCTTTCTGCGGGCAGGGACGCTGAGGCAGAGGAGGCTGCGGGGCTCACCTCCCGGGGTGCGGAACGACACTTCCAGCTCAAACGCCTATGGTCTCCCGCGTGCCAGTCTGCACACAGAGGGCTACGATCCTTTCAGGCTGGAACGGCCAGCTTCCTGCAGCGCTCTCCGCAAGATACAGCCAAATTCAAAGCCAGCAGCTGTCCCCTGCAGGTCCCACCTGCCTCTCTCCCCACTCCCACCTACTTTCCAAACTTGCACAGGATCCCAAACACACCCTTCATCCTTTCCCAGCCATCGGCCTGCCTGAGGGTCTCGCACTCTTCAAGAATGGAACCAGGGGCGCCTGGGTGGCTCAGTCGGTTGAGCGGCCGACTTCGGCTCAGGTCATGATCTCGCGGTCCGTGAGTTTGAGCCCCGCGTCGGGCTCTGTGCTGACAGCTCAGAGCCTGGAGCCTGTTTCAGATTCTGTGTCTCCTTCTCTCTAACCCTCTCCCGTTCATGCTCTGTCTCTCCCTGTCTCAAAAATAAATGTCAAAAAAAAATTTTTCAAAAGAATGGAACCAACTGTGACCTCTTCTGTCTCTGGGGCCCCTCACGGTCTTCCTGGAGCAGGAGGCCTGTCTCCGTGAGCCTGCAGCCGGTCGGAAGGAAGCTGCTTCGTGCGCTTCGGTGTCCCAGGCACACTGCACACAGCCGGGCACTGAGTAAGTGCAGGATAAACTTTTTTCTTAATTGTTTAAGAAAGGCTAGTCTGTTACTACCTAACACAGATGAACAAAGAGCTTTGCATTTTTTAAGGGAATACATTTTTTTTAAGAAAAGATTTCAAAGAGCTCTTAAAAAAAGAAAATGAAACAAAACAAAAACCATAAGAGCCAACTCCTGTGTCTATTTGCAAAGAGAAACGAGGAACCCCAGGGCGCCTGGGTGGCTCAGTCAGTTAAGCATTTGACTTGGGCTCAGGTCATGATCTCATGGTTCCTGGGTTCTAGCCCCACGTCGGGCTCTGGGCTGACAGCTCGGAGCCTGGAGCCTGCTTTGGATTCTGTGTCTCCCTCCCTCTCTGCCCCTCCCCCACTCGTGCTCTGTCTCTCTCTGTCTCTCACTAATAAATAGAAACGTTAAAAAAAAGAGAGAGAAGTGGGAAACCCCAGCACGTTCACTCTCGAGATAAACCCAAATTCCACCCCAAAGTTTCCAATTTCTTTAATTAAAGCCAGTTTTATGCTTCCATTTTGTAGGCCTCGGGTGACTTTCTTTTAGAAGAGGAAAAAATAACGTTCCAAGAAGAAAATGACAAAGCACCCTTATGCGTCCCCCCCCCCCGCCCCCCAAATGAGCCACTTCAGATCACTTCTCATATAGACACAGAAAGCATTTCAACGTTAAGATTTCACTCAAAGAGCAGACGTGGGCTTTGGCTGTCCGATGCCTCTGGGGGGGGGGGGGGGCGGTACAAAGATAAGCCCTAGAGGCTTGGGTCCTCTCTCATCTTTAAACACTGTCCAAACGTTTAAAGGACAGATCTAGGCCAGGAGAAGAAAAACTGAAAAATAAACGCAAAAACAGAGCAAGCAATGGATAAAAAGAGTCCAAGCACTCAAAATCAACACCACACGCAATTCATTCAACACCTCCACCGCATCGCCGATGTGCTGACCACCCCGCAACCACCCTGACTCGCTCCCAGCGTCTGTGTGGACGCCCCAGTTTCAATTAATTGCTAAGGGCACCTGGGTGGAAATACTCGTCCTTCCTAAGATCGCCTCGTACTGGTGCCTGCAGAAAAGGGGGGCCGGCAGAGCTCCCCACCGCCAGAGAACACTGTGCAAGCGGAAGCTCGTGGAGCCGGGCCGGCCCCTCGAACCCCACTAGTCACCCGGCCCAGAGCTTCCCCCCCCCAAGACTCCAGAACCCAGGGCCCAGGTCCCAGCCAGCGCTGCCATTTGCCAAAGCGGCCCCGGGGCACGTTCCGGAACTAGTCGCGCCTCAGCTGCCTCCTCTTCGGCAGGGGGATGGTCAGAGTACCGATGCGCCCGCCAGCGCCCGCCAGCACCCGCCGGGCACGGGGCCACCGCCGACCCGGCGACCCCTCGCCCGCCAGAGCCGCTGAACCGCGAGACGGAGCGGCCGGGAAGGCGTAGCCCAAGGCCGCCCGGGGCGCACCCGCCCGGATCCCGGCTCCCGGCTCCCGGCGGCGGGGGGCCTGAGGCGCGGGCCCGGGGCTCTCCCGGCGGAGGGGACTCACCTGACGGGCGGCCGCGGGCCCGGCCCCGTTCAGCAGCGGCGTGCCCTCGCCGGCTGGCGCCCCGGGCCGCGCCGTCCTCCGCAGCAGGGGCGCCGCCTCGTCGTCGTCCAGGTCGCGGCCGGACCACGACACCTTCTTGGACACGTTGGCCATGGCCAGCAGCGGCCGAACCGGCCCGGAAAGCGCGGCTGCCGAGTGTTTGTTCTCGTGACCCGCGCCGCGGCCACGTGACCGGCGAGGCCAACCCCACGTGACGCGCGACGGCGGCCGCGCAGGGGCGCGCGCGCGGGGCCTTCTGGGAGTTGTAGTCCCGCGCCCGGCACCGTCCTGGGTGGTGGGGGCTCCGCGGCAGCTGGGGTGGGAGAGAGGGGCGCCGCCCGCTCGGGCGCTTGGGTGACCGACCGGAGTCCGGCTTCCGAGAACGGGTCACGGCAGGAATGGAGGCGAGGGCCGGCGTCCGCGCGGACGAGACCGGAGGAAGGGGGAAGAGGGCAGGTGGCCGCCGACCAGTAGCGCGGAAGGACTGGTGGACACGTGGCCGCCGGGTTGCCGGGGAGTGAGCGGTCGCCGGCGCCCGTGAGACACGTGGCCCCTGTGGCATTGCTGCAGAATCACGGTGGGGAATCACGCACACGCAGACTGGGGGACATCTGCTAAACTGCTGGGCAGCTCTGTTCCACAAAGGGCTGGGACCGCCCTGTGTGACACGGGATTGACGCCACTGGGCCGACTGAGGCTCCCGATGGCCCCTGCACTGGGTGGTAGGATAGTCTGGTTCAGCGCTCAAGGCTGAGCATTGTCTTGGAGTCACCGCAGGGAAGGTCCTTGTTCTCGAGACACACGACCTATACAGGTGGATGGCCTGGTCATCATAATGACAGGTGGCCACCGACAGGGAGGACAAAATGTGACAGAATGTTGACTCGGTCAGTCTAGGCCAAGCACTTATGATGGTGCAATGTATTCCTCTTACAACTTTTGTATTTTAGGTTTGAAACTTTTCAAAAGAAAAAGATGTAACAAGTAATTGTGTTAGAGGGGCGCCTGGGTAGCTCAGTCAGTTAAGCGACTGAAGTCGGTTCAGGTCATGATCTCATGGTTCATGAGTTCGAGCCCCATATTGGTTCCGTGCTCGGAGCCTGGAGCCTGCTTAGGATTCTGGGTCTCCCTCTCTCTCTGCCCCTTCCCTGCTCGCGCACTCTCTCTCAAAAATAAATACACATTAAAAAAACAAACAAACAACTTTAAAAAGTGTGTTAGAGGCTCTGAGGCTGAGAAGGTAACAGAGCCCCTCCCCTGAATAACTCAAAATCAAAACTAAAACCAAACTAACAGGAAAGAAATCCCCAACAGGGTTTTAAATTTTCCCCACAGTTACTGTGCAATGCTCTTCTGGAAATTCTAAGAATAACGTTCTTTCGAAAGAGGTGTTTTGTCATTAGCGTCTTAGGGCTTTGCCCTTTCTGGTGGTGGACAAGAGCGGCATGGTGGCCTCCAGTTTGTGGCCCAGCGCACGGAGGCTGGCACACACCGGCCCAGGGGAGCAGGCAGGGTTGGGCTGGGTGCATTTGACCGAGTGGAGTGGATGATGGGGTCCAGGCCAGCAGAAGTGCTGAGCTGAGTGATAGGGAGGTGAGAACCGATGGGGGATGAAGGGATCCTGCTGGAGGTGGGGGGCATCCCTGTCGCCAAGCAGAGCCAGGCTGGTCCTAAAGGCCAACACTGTCAGACGAAGGGCCTGGACTTGTGCTTCTGCGGGACCAGTGGCCCTTGTAGAGGATAGATGGCCAGGTGGGGAAGAGAGAAACCAGCCCCAGCTTCCTATCAGGCCCCGGCCCCCGCAACATAAGGAGGACACCTGGGTCGTCTTGTCCTCTTTACCCAGAAACACGGCAGACTCAGGTCATAGCTGGGATTTGACAGATCATGCTTCCAAATGCACAGGGGACTTTGTCACTGGCCCCATGGGGATGGCCCCATTCAGACTGCCTTGGTCCAAACCCTGGATGGCTTCCCTTGTCTCAAATTCTCACTTATCAGAACCCCCCCACCCACCCCTGCCGCTGGGTCAGCCCTGACTGCAAGCCCTTCCCCAGGTCGCTGCGCCCTCTTGGGATCCCCTCTCCCACGAACTTTCCTGAATGTGGATGTGAGAGCCCACAGCGATGTTGTCTTTGCCAAATCCCTGTGGTCAGGGTTTATGGACTCGTAGGGGTGCCGCTGTGAGGTACCTGGGCCCCTGGGTGTTATAAGCACCCAAAGTGGGGGGGACACTCAGAAGTAACACCCTGAGTGGTCTTTTTATGCAGGGGGCCCAGCTGTCTCTGAAGAAGTACTGCTCAGATTACCAGTCTTCCCTAAAGAAAGATGTTCTCTCTCCTTCCTTAACAGCACAGTGGGACTGAGCGAGAGCTCCAGAAAGAGCCCGAGGCGCCTGGGAAGGAAGAGGAGAAGGCGCAGCTCTCCCTGAAGGTGTCGTGCCCTGGGGAAGTTCCAGAGGAAGCGGAGCCCAGTGATTCAGGGGGGCATTCACGTGGCCACCCGGTGGGGGGGGGGGGTTCAGTTCCAGAACCCCTCCTCAGACCTTGACTCATGGACAGGTGGTGTAGGGGGAGGTGCCTGGCTGAGTCTGAGCGGAAGGCCCCAGATTGCTGGGGCCACAGCTCTGCAGAGAGCGAGGGAGTCACCTGTCCCATGGGCCAGCTGCAGGGCTGAAACCAGGGTCCCTTGAGGCTGGGCTGGTGCGGGCTTGGGGGCCTCTCCAGTTCGCTTTCTCATTTTTATTTAAATTTCGTTAATGTTTATTCATTTTTGAGAAAGAGAGGCAGAGACAGAGTGAGAGTGGGGGAGGGGCAGAGAGAGAGAGGGAGACACAATCCGAAGCAGGCTCCAGGCTCTGAGCGGTCAGCACAGAGCCCGATGCCGGGCTCGAACTCACGAACAGATCACAACCTGAGCCGAAGTTGGATGCTTAACCGCTGAGCCACCAGGAGCCCCTTCTCACTTTTAAAGTGGGGCAGTTCTCAGGATGGCTGGGTGTGCAACTCTTGACCTCAGGGTTGTGAGTTTGAGCCCCATGTTGGGTGTGGACATTACTTAAAAATAAAATCTTTAGGGGCGCCTGGGTGGCTCAGTCAGTTGAGTGTCCGACTTCGGCTCAGGTTATGATGTCACGCTCCCTGAGTTCGAGCCCCAATGCGGGCTCTGTGCTGACAGCTCAGAGCCTGGAGCTGCTTCGGATTCTGTGTCTCCCTCTCTCTCTGCCCCCCCCCCCCACTCACGCTCTGTCTCTCACTAATAAATAAATGCAAAAGAAAAAATTTTAAAAATAAAATCTTTAAAAAATAAATAAAACTCAATAGGGGGAGTGCTGAGAACCCAGCCCGTTTCCAAACTCCGTGATTCCACACCTCTCCCACGTGGGGCAGGGCGGGGGGGGGCGGGGAGGGGGCGACTGCCCTGTTCTGTCTACACTGACTCCTTCCTGATTCTGTGAGCCTGGGTTTGGCTCCTCCTCGGTTTGGGCATCTCCACTCCCGGACGGGTTAATGTCCATCACCCTACAATGTCAACACAGTAAACCCCGCCCAACCATGTGGCCCCAAAAACCTCCTCCCGGGTGCCCACTCGAGGGAACGGGAGCGCGTGTCTGCACAGGGACTCACGTGACAATGCCCGGAGCAGCTTTATTCGCTGAAGCCGAAGCCTGGACACAACCCCAGTGCCCATCAGCTGGTGGGGGCGGGCACAGCAGAGGACGGGTGCCTGACGTGCTGCCTCGTGGGCGAGGCCGGGGGGCTCAGCGGCAGAGGCAGACACGGAGTGGGATTCCATCACGAGAGATGTCCGACGTCCAGGCAGGTCGGCCGAGACGGGGAGCCGCTCCGTGGTCGCGGCGGCTGGGGCGGCAGGAGCGACCACGTACAGGCATGGTTTGCGGGTGAGGGGCTGTGGAAACCCCCTCAAAGTGGAACGCAGTGACGGTTGCCCAGCTCGGTAAACTCGCTGATCATCTTTGAACTGCGCCCGTGACACGGGTGAACTTGGTGACACGCGCTCCAGTGAGGGTCCGGCGAGGCTGCCGTTCGTTCCTGAATAGCCTGCTCCCTTTGTGGGTCCCCCGTCCCAACGGGTCTGGCAGCCTCTCCAGCCACCACAGCACCTTAAGGGAACCCCCAGGGTACCCGGCATAGGGCAGTGGAGCCCTGGGGCAGGAAATGGATCCCTGGTCCTCTCCACGAGGGACACGGGAGCAAGGACAGCCCAGAAGGACTCTTTCATAAGCCGCCTTAGAGAGGCCCACGGTAGTTCAAATGCACCCACACTGTTTCCAGGAAAACGGGGTTCTCCACCGGCAGCCCCAGCCCAGAGAGTCTCCGCTGGAGTCCTGCGCTCTCTGCTGGCAGGTGGGGCCCGGCTGGCATGGTGTCACAGCCCATTCTGTCCCTGCCTGCCATCCTCCCAGAGCCCCGCTCTGCCCGGTGGTCCGCCCCCCCCCCTCCCTCCACGCTGCCCTGTCCCCTCCCCAGTCCGGGAGGGGGCCCTCTACGGGGGGGGAGGGTGCTGGGGCCGGGGGACAGGTGGCTGGTGCTGCTCAGGCTGTCCCCGTCCAGCCCGAGAACAAAGCCTCAGGGACAGAGTGCCAGGCAGCTGCAGTTCACCCTCTGCACGAATCCGCCCACCCGGTGGGCGTCATCCAGCGTGAGGATAGCGCCCGGAGGGAGCCCCCGCCCCGTGGCGAGGCTTGCCACCTCCCCAGGGACCAGCGCCCGGTCCCATATGGCCAGGCCCGCCACGCTCCCCACGAAGGCCTCGGAGCTGTCGAACCCACCCCCCACGCTGTCTTGCTCCTGGCCCAGCACAAGGGACCCCCCTGGAGGGATCTCGTAGCCCTCCCTGAAGCGGGAGCCGGTGGCCACTAGCCTGCGGTCTACGTGGAGCCGGTACCTGCCCAGCGTGGACGTCCAGATGACACACACGTGGTGCCACCGGCCGTCCAGCAGTGGCTGCAGGGGCAGCTCCCTGAAGGCCGGGTCTCCGATCACGAAGTGGACAGAGCCAGGGACCAGGGAGTCCCTGCCGTGCAGCACGAGCTTGTTGTCATTCTCCTCGGTGGCGTAGGAGAGCAGGGTGCCCAGGTGGCCCGAGGCCACGCGGACCCAGCTGCAGACAGACAGGGCCCGCAGGCCTGCGGGGAAGCCGGGGCTCAGGAAGGCGACGTTCTGGGTGGAGGCGTTGGGGAAGACGAGCACGGGGCCCACGTTGCAGGCTGGGGATAGAGGGGAGAGTCAGCCCGGGCACCAGGGGGCCGCAGAAGCGCCCACGACCGCGGGCACTGCCCTTGCTGTGGGGCACAGGCCACAGACCCCGTGGCCGACCTGCCTCAAGCAGTAACTGCGAGGGTGGCTGTGCACGGCCCTGTTGGTCCTTGCGGCCGAACCACCAGCCTGTCTCACAGCCGGGGACACCGGGAGCTGGGGCAGTCACACCACTGGGCAGAACTGAGCCCCCCGGGGCTGCTGTAAGGGAGCCCCACAACTTAGAGCCTCAAAACCACACAAATTCAGTGTCTTCCGGGTCTGCGGGTTGGAGGTCAAAAGCCAGACACGGGTCTCTCCCCCGGACTCAACTCACGGCGTGGGCAGCCGTGGTTCCTTTGCTGCCCTTCCAGTCTAGCGATGCCCCCACTCCGTGGCTCACGGCCCCTCCTGTACATCCGTCTAAACTTTGCCCCTGGGGTCACGCCTCCTTCTCCGATCCTGACCTTCCTGCCTCCCCTAGAAGGGATAATCCCGGATCCCCTCCCATCTCAGGATGTGTCATCACAGACGGAAGTTCCCCTTGCTGTGTAAGGTGACGCATCCACAGGGCCCGGGGATCAGGACTTGAACATCTTCGGGGTCATTGCCCTTCAGGTCTGCCTGACCAAGGGTCCATGGGTGGGGGGGCAGGCCCATCATGGGTGGGGGGGCAGGGGTGGGCCTGGGGCAGCTGTACCTGCTCCGAGGTCCCGATTGGCAGGCTGCAGACCTACATCTCTAACTCGCTGGCCCACTGGACTCAAGAAGGGGCGTTTACCCCGGGCAGCACCCCAGTCCTGTGTGCTCATCTGTCCCTAATGCCCAGGCTGCGGGGGATCCGCAGACAGACCATCCCCTGCACGGCCCCCTCCTTCTCGCCAGCAGGTGCGACTGTGAGGCCAGTGTCCTCTCCGCACAGCTCTGGGGAGAAGGCTGTTCAGAGGGAACCGGAGGCCCAAGGAGGCACCAGCGGGGGAAGGGCGGGCCATGGTACTTACTCTCTCCTGGTCTCTCGGGCGGCCGTGTCCGCTGGCTGCCTGGGCCTTGTGGCTCCCGCGTCCCCTGGAGACGGCCGGCAAAGTCCTGAGGTGGGTCCCCGGGCTCAGGCGGAGCTCTGAGCGCCTGCCCGCCCCTCTGCAGTTTCGGGGAGCCTAGGCTTGGCAGCCCCAGCTGGGGCAGGGGCAGGGGCGGGGGTGGGGGCGGGGCCAAGGCCGGAGTCAGCCCCGGGGCCACGGCGCCAGGACCGGCCACCTGCAGCCGTCCCTCGAGAGCAGCCAGCCTGGCGCCCTGGCTCTGCACCAGGTGCGTGAGGCCGGCCACCGTGTCCTGTAGGGCCCGCAGGGCCAGGCCAAGGCTGGCGAGGCCATCCCCCTGTGCCTCCCGCTCCTTCCCCGCCTGGGCCAGCTGTCTGTCCCTGTCACTCAGGACGGAGTCCAAGGCCAGCAGCCTGGAGTCTAGCTTCCGGCTCCTGCGCTGTGACTTCTGCATCCAGTTCTTGAGGCGGCTCAGGTCGCCCTGCACTGCGGCCTGTGACCGGTTCACGGCCAGGGCCACGGCCTGGGTCTCCAGGGCCAGGCTCTGGAACCGAGTGTCAATGTCGTAGGACAGGTTGTAGTTGCTGGCAAGGCCCCGCAGGTGTGTGAGGGTCACCTCTTGGAGCCTCCGAAACTAGAGAGAGGACACACAGCCATCACAAGGGCCGAGGGCCGGGGAGGACGCGGCACATGACTTCCCGATCATGCGTCTGGGCGCCTACCAAGCCCTGGCCGTGCTCCGCACTGATGTGATCCCCAGGCCGCTGCTGAGGGGTGGGCCGATTACCGCGGCCCCGGGGCGGCCGAGCTCAGAGACGTGGGTGACCAACCCGAGGGCCCCGGGCTGCACTAGGTGGGGCGAGGGCTTCGGGCTCCCATGCCCCCTCCGCCCCACATCCCCCGGCCCTGTGAACCTCAGGGTCCTGCCCCCCCGTGACCCTGCGCCCCTCCAGCTGCACTCCCCAGGGCTCCCCGTGCCCCCTCCCAGCCCGACGCCCACCCAGTCCCATGGTCACTTGGCTTATCTTCATAACAGAGCCTAAGAAACCTTCTGTGCTGCTTTCCAACCACAGGTGACAATAGCATCGGCTGAAGGGAAGAACCAAGGACTCCACGTTTGGGTCCCCAGAGCGCCGACAACTTCCCACTCTGTTTCTGGGACACCATCAACTGCCCCGCGTAACTGGGCACCCTTACCTGCTCTTCTAGTCTGCGGAGCCTCTCGAAAAATGGTTTTCTTTGCGCTGCAGGGCCGGCTTCCCGCGACAGAACCCCATGCAGATACACAGGCACAAAAATAAGGAAGACAGACAGGGTCGTCCGCGGGCCGCCCATCCCGAGGACGCGCACAGGGCGAGGCCGTCTGCTGTGTGCTCCTTCGCCACCCACAGCCCTGCTCGAGTGCCAGGGGAGCGAGCTTCCTCCCTCCACCACCTTCGTGCAAAGCATCTGTCCGCCAGCCGGCGAGCTCTGGGGACATGGTCACGTGTCCCAAGGACACGAGCTTAAAAACAGAGGCAAACAGTTTCTCCGGAAAGTAATTCTTCTGGGTGAGAGCCCTGGCCTGGCTGGCTCAGAGGCAGACGGAGGTGATGGCTTTAGCAGGGACGCACGGACTCGTGTTCCCACCAAAGAGAAGTGGAAACAGGACAGGGTCCAGTCAGGGCCAGGGAGCCCCCGGGGCCAGGTCTGCGGTGGGGCCCAGCGTGCTAGTCCCATGAGGCCCATCTCTCTCCTCTGGATAAGGCAGAGGACGGGGTTGGGAGACGTCTTAACTTATTGTGGGGTGTAGGTTGTGTGGTGGGCTGCATGGTGGTGCCCGAAATGGTAGGTCTGAGTCCTAACTCTGTGAATTGCCTCGTGCCTGTGAATGGGAGTCTGTATGGAAAAAAGACCCTTGCGGGTGTCATTAAGGATCTGGCGATGGGCCCATGCTGAATTAGGGTGTCCTTAGAAGAGACAGAAGAGGGGAATACATGGCGGGGAGGCCATGGGAAGACGGAGGCAGAGACCGGGGTGACGTGGCCACCAGGAGAGCCAGGGGCCAGACGAGGCAGGAAGGGTCCTCCCCCTGGAGCCTTGGGGACCTTGACCTTGGACCTCCATTGGTTACTGGCCATAGGCTGCTGCCCAGGACGCTGCTGCACTTCTGGCCCTCTGGGGCTCCCCCTTCTCCACCCTCCACCTATCACTCTCCCAGGCCACGTTGGATCCTTGCTCCTGCTGCTGTCTCTGTCCCTTGTGTTCTCCTGGCCCTGGGCTCCTTCACCTTTGTCATTTTGCTGCCATCGAAGGGGCACCTGGGGGGCAGAGGACCCATGCATGTCTGTGCACAGCCGCGTGTTGAACTGACCATGCTTTTATCCTGCTTCCTCCCTGCATCTCGGTCCCTACAGCTGGCCCTGGGGTGAGGTCCCCACCTGCCCCATTTACTTAGGCCGATGGCTGTGCTAGTGTAACCAGTGACCGCCACAAAGGAGCTTAAAACAACAAAAGTTTATTCTCTTGTAGTTCTAGAGACCAGCGTCCCAGGGCCCTTCTCCTTCCTCCCCAAGGCTTCAGGGAAGGACCCTCCTGCCTGGTCCAGCCCCTGGCTCTCCTAGTGGCCACGTCACCCCACTCTCTTCCTCTGTCTTCCCACGGCCTTCTCCCCTGTGTCTCTGTCCTTCTGTCTCTTGTAAGTTACACTGCTCCCTGGATTCGGGCCCACTTGCATAATCCATTACGATCTTGAGGTCTGTAACTTGATTATATCCACCAAGACTCTTTCTCTGAATAAGCTTGCATTCATGAACTTGGGTCTACTTTTTGGGAACCACCATGCAGCTTGTGACAGGGAGGTTTGGGAGGCTAGGGGTGTCCAGGGATGGTGGGGAGGCTGGGACACGGCACAGGCTTCAGTGAAGAGACTCGCGTGAATCTGGACACAGAGCTGCCGGGTCCCCAGTGCCTGCTCGACCTCCTGTAGCTGGCGACTCCTCTGCACGTCAGCTCTGCCGCGGGATGTGGTCAGGTGGCTCTCTGAAGCCTAGCCGTCTGACCCCGGAGCAACCCTCCCCCCTTTCCTGCCATGTGACTGGTCGGAATTGCGCTGCACCACGGGTGTAATGAAACCCACACTGGATTACAGGACTTCATATGAAAAAAGAATGTGAAAGATCTCACTAAGCATCGTACGTTGCATGTGACATCGAAGTGGTAATATTCTGGATCGACTGGGTTAAACAAAATATGTTCTTGGGGCACTTGGCTGGCTCAGTCAGTAGAACACGTGACTCTTGATCTCAGGGTGATGAGTTCAAGCCCCGTGTTGAGTGTGAAGCCCACTTTAAGACGTATGTATATATATATATTCGTATTGTGTATGCAACACGTATGTTAAAACTAAAATGATCTTCACCTGACCTTTTTACCGTTTTAGTACAGCTAACAGAAAACTTAGCGTTACATATGGGGCTCACAACCTATTGTGATGGGACAGCATTGCCCGGGGAAAGACTGGATATGCAGCTGTGTGCAGGCATGTAAGCACGTGTAGGTGTGCAAGTCTGCAGTGTGCAAGCGTGTGCGGGCGTGCAAGTGCGTGCAGGTGACTTTCAATCTCCTTCATCGTCAGTTAAAAAAAAAAACAATCGGCTCAGGTCACGATCTCGCGGTCCGTGAGTTCGAGCCCCGCGTCGGGCTCTGTGCTGACAGCTCAGAGCCTGGAGCCTGTTTCAGATTCTGTGTTTCCCTCTCTCTGACCCTCCCCTGTTCATGCTCTGTCTCTCCCTGTCTCAAAAATAAACAAAACGTTAAAAAAAATTAAAAAAAATAATTTTAATGGAAATTATACACAAAATTCACTTATTTTAAGGCTAATGCTGAAAGCGAGTAATTGAAATAAATGTCTACATATTGGCTTGTGGAACTCTGAGGTTCCGCTAGCTTCCAGAAAGCAGCAACCAAAGCCAGGCACCTGCCCCCAGGTAGGTAGGGGGAGGGTGGGAGCTATTTAAAAAAAATTCTCTTAGATTTTTTTTAAGTTTTTATTTCACTCTAGTTAATCAACACACAGGGCAATATTGGTCTCAGGAGTAGAATCCAGTGACTCAAGGGCGGGAGTTTCTCGGGCCTGGGGGAACTTGCATTTACCAACAAAAAGCACCTCCCTTCCCCCATCTATCAAAACAAATTCCCCTCGTCCACACACAGAGCTTCCCGCCCTTCACTGTCTCATGTTTCATGTGACGGCTCAGCTAAGGGTCACTGGACACGGAGCTGCTGACAGAAATCTGCCCGGGCGGAACAATGCCAAGAGCCAAGGAAAAGCTCAAAAACATCTTAATCACTATCGCCGGAGAGGGAAGAAAAGCTTTGTGTCTGCAAGGCAAAAAAAAAAAAAAAAAAAAAAAAAAGGATCTTATGAGAAAAGGAATAATCAAGAGGAAGAAGTTGCTCTTGGAAATGAAAACTAGGATTTTCCAAATAAATAAGTAAATCCGCAAAGCTGAAAGACAAGGTTTGAGTGATTGTCCAGAAAGTAGGGCAAAAAGATGAAGAGATGGGGAAGAAAAGGGAAAAAAAAACAGCCTTTGAGGTCAACCCGATAAAACACGAGTGTAGAGAGTGGGATTCAAGGAAGCGGGGGAGATAATCCAGGAAGGTGTCACAGCCAAAAGCATCCACCATCCCCAAGGCCACACGCCAGAGGGGGCCAGGTCTCTCCTCCAGGGTCAGGACCCCACGGAGGATGCAGAAGATGCTGAAAGTGTCCGCAGAGGAAACACCTGGTCACGTGGGAAAGACTGAGCCCTTCCTCCGAGAACTGAATGCTGGCTGGCAAAGGTACACGAGCACACCTTAGCATTTCTGAGTAAAAGTTATTTTCAGTGTTTATTTATTTTTGAGAGAAAGTCTGAGTGGGGAAGGGGCAGAGAGAGAGGGAGACCGAGGGTCTCAAGCACTGACAGCAGAGAGCCCCATGTCACCAAGCATGAGATCATGATCTGAGCCGAGGTCGGACGCTTCACCCATGGAGCCACCCAGGCGCCCCCAAATTAGTTTCATTTAAAATTGTTCATCTCGCTCATGGGGCGCCTGGGTGGCTCCGTCGGCGAAGCGTCTGACTTCGGCTCAGGTCATGATCTGGTGGTTTGTGGCTTTGAGCCCCGCATCTGGCTCTGTGCTGACGGCTCGGAGCCTGCAGCCTGCTTCGGATTCTGCGTCTCCCTCTCTCTCTGCCCTTCCCCCACTCGCTCTTTTTCTCTCTCTCTCAAAAATAAATGTTAAAAAATTAAAAAAAAAATATTCATCTCGCTCAAATGTGAACTGGCCCAAAGGCATTTTTCAAATACACATAGGCTTAAGTTTATCTTCTGCGCACCTATGGGCCTCATAGGCTTGGGGAAAACACGGGGATGGAAGTTGAACGAAGTTGCTGTAGGAACCCGAGAGTGAGGCTCTAATCCAGAAGCGGACTGGGAGGAATTCCCCGAGTCCCAGGAAGACCTCGTCCTGGACTCCTCGCACCTGTCACAGCCCACACCCCCTCCATCGGCTCCGCTCCTGCGGAAGCACCCCAGGCCAGCCGTCCTCACCGCCAGGCCCATACCTGCGCAGCACGAGCCTCGCACCTGCGACCCTGCGACCACCGCTGCCCCCTACCGGCCGTTCTCCTGCCTGCACCCAGGGCGAACCTTCCAAAAGGAGACTCCTTCTCGGCCTGCTTAAACTTTCTTATCTCTCTTTGCCGACGGACATTATCGCTCCTGTATCTCACTGGGCTCCCGATTTTTTTTAACTTAAAAAAAAAAGTTTATTTATTTTTGAGGGAGAGAGAGAGAGAGCGCGCTCAGGGTGGGGGCAGAGAGAGGACAGAGGATCCAAAAGCGGGCTTTGCATTGACAGGCTGACAGCAGCAAGCCGGACGCGGGGCTCGAACTCACGGACCGGGAGATCATGCCCTGAGCCCAAGTCGACGCTCCACCGACGGAGCCACCCTGGCGCCCCAGCTTGTGCCCCTGATTTGTGAGCGGGCACTTTATTTTCTTCATTCTCTGTCCTGGAAGAGTGCTTGCTGTACGCAGTAGGCATTTAATTTGTGCATGCTGAATGAATACACCCTTCCCGGGCTCCCTCGCAAGGGCAGTCGAGGCTGAAGCGGCGCCTCCCCCGTGAGGTCTTTCCAGATCGCCCACGGCACTGCCCACCGCCCGTTCGTCAGGACGGAGAGCCGCCCTTGGAGCGTGACCACCGAGGAAGTGGCTTTCGGCCAATTTACAGGGCCACCTGCGGCTGGCGGCCCCCGCGCGGAACCGTGCGGCGCCCACCCCTCTTGGGCCGCCCATCGGGACCCGAAACCACTCGAGCCCTCGCTGCTTTCAGCCGGCGGCCGCGGCTCAGGGACCCGGAGTTGGCCGGGAGCGCGCTCGGCGCTCAGCGGGTGTCTGCGGAGGCGCGCGCGCTCGCCCCCGCCCACCACGGCCCCGCCCCGCCCGGCGCAGGCGCAGAAGCGGCCGCTCGCCCACGCTTCTTCCGGCTTCCTCAGCCTCGCGGCGGATTCGTCGCGATCGGCCCGCGGGAGCGGCCTCGCAGGCTCGAAAAATTCAGCAGCAGCTCTGCCAGCGCGCGGGGAGCTCGTGCTCCGCGCTCTCAGTCTCTAGTCCGCGCACCGCTTGCGGAACTGGGCCTCGGCGACCGTGGCGAATCGGCGCGGGGCGGCAGCGGCGGGGCGGGCCTTGAGCACACCCTGGAGACTCCGAGATCGAGCGGGTGCGCGCTTCCCCGAGACACCCTCCCGCCCGGAGACCGGTGCGCTCCCCGAGACCCGGGCCCACCCTGAGACCCCCCGTCCGTCCCCAGGCCCGTGCGCGCCCCGACAGCCTGTCTACCCTTAAGACCCTCGCCCACCCCGAGATCCCCTCCCGCCCCGGAGACCCATGCGCTCCCCGAGACTCGCCACCCCCCCCCCGCTTCGGGGACCCCTGCCCGCCGCGCCGTGACTTGGGCGCCGTGACGTGGGCTCCCGGCACAGCTGTGAAGGGGGGTGTGGTACTGGCGGGTCGCTGGCGTGTTAGCTGGCCACCGGAGCCCGCTTAGACCCGGCTGGGTGAGGAGGCCCTAGGCTGTTGGAGACCCTCCTTGGTCCCCTGAGGCAGGCTTATCTAGGGCTGGGTCACTGGTGATGGACAGGTGCCTGCGTAACGGCACTCAATGCTGCAGGGGCGCCTGACCCGAAATACTACCTACAGATGGGATGGTTTCTGGGAAAGAAGGGGGTTTGGCAGACGGACAGTCTGTTAGTCGGACGGTCAGGCAGTTAGAAATGCTGCAACGCAGCTAGCCCCGGGTCTCAAGCTCAGCACTGTTAGCATTTGGGTTTGGATCACCCTCTGTGGTGGGTGCTGTCCTGCACACGTGGGCTGTGTAACCAGCATCCCCGGCCTCTGCCACCCGCTCACGAGATGCCAACAGCACCCCCACTTGTGGCCCTGGGGCACAGTGACCCTACTGTCGAGGGCATCATGGAGGCCCCAGCTATGAAACAGACTCTTGGTAGGAATGGTGACGGTGACGGATGCCAGAGGGGAGGATACTGCTGGGTGACAGCAGGGGTGAGGAGAGATGGGGTCCCCAGAAGCTTAACGAGAGGGGCCAGAGGGTCTGAGCGTATGTGAGATGTGACTGGCGCAGATGCCAGGGGCTCCTCGGCCTTCTCATGTGCTTCTCTGCGCCCCAGGATGGACCCAGCGCTCTCTGCAGTCCGGCTGACCGTGCGGGAAGCGATTCACACCCTTTCCTCTTGCGAGGATGGCGGCCGCGTCCTTTCCACCTTGGGGTCCCTGAGGCGGTATCTCAGCGGAGCGGAGAACCCAGCCCTTCCCGGGGAGCAGGAGGAGTTCGCCAGGGTGCACTTTTCCGCCCTCCTCAGGTGTCTAGTGGGCAGGCTGAGCCCAGGCTGGCTGGGGCTTCTGCCCGACGGCCAGGTGGAGGAGCTGTGGGCCAGCTTCTTCCTGGAGGGCCCGGCCGACCAGGCCTTCCTGGTGCTGATGGAGTCCGTCGAGGGTGCCGCCGGGTGAGTGGGGCGGGGGGGGCCCGATTCCGGGGCACTTGTAACGTCTGAGGCAGGGGCATGGCCGGAAGGGTTGCGAACCAGCAGGTTCTGTAAGAATTTGGTGTCCTGAAAGGTGCGGGAGGAGCAGGGCACCTGGACACCGAAAGCCGGTTGTTAACCTCCCTTGCGACGAAGAGGCTCTTGCACTAGTAGGTCCCGCCGTGTTGGTGAAGGGAGGGGGCAGGAGCGTCCCCATCCCGGTGGCCTCGGCAGCGGGCGAGCTCCGGGCCGAGGTGACCTAGGTAGGCGGTGGGCCTCGCCAGCGTCCGCGGGCCCTTGGCCTCACTCGTGGCTGTCAGCTCTGCAGTGAGGCCCCCGGGTGCTCCGGCAAACTCCGGGGGGGGGGGGGGGGGGGGGAGACTTGCTCAAGGCGGTTCCCAGACTCAGGTGTCCGAGCACGGGACGGGCCTGTGGGGACGCGGCCTTCGTGCGGTGGCGAAGCTGGGTTTGAGCGGTTCCGGAGATAAGCGGCAAGCGCCCTGTGGCGCGGAGCGGGAGAGGAGGTGGCGTCGGTGACTCCATGGGGCCCGGCGGGGCGCTCACGCCGCACCACTGGCTGGCTATTTGGCAGTGGGATATAGACCTTTTGTTTTCTTTTAATGTTTATTTAGCTTGAGAGAAAGAGAGCATGAGCAGGGGAGGGGCAGAGAGAGAGAGAATCCCAAGCGGGCCCCAGGCTGTCAGCACGGAGCCTGACGCGAGGCTCGATCCCACAAACCCTGGGATCATGACCTGAACGGAAACCAAGAGCCACCCAGGCGCCCCAGCGGCGGGATTTAAATGCTCGTTTTTTTAAGTGCTGATGACGCCATGGGACTACTGGTTTAGTGACGGCTGTGGCTCCCCCTCCGGGCGGGGGGCGCGGAGGGTGGAGGGCTCGCCGCTCCGCCCGCCCGTCACACCTGCTCTTGCTGCAGCCCGAGCTTCCGTCTGACGAAGGCGGCGCAGCTCCTGGCCAGGTTCCTGCGCGCGGGCAGGATGGCCGCTGTGATGGAGGGCCAGTGTCGCCAGGTGACGGAGCCGGCGTCCCCGCTGCTCCAGGAGACGCTCCTCGCCAAGGTGGTGGGCTTGCCCGACCGCCTGGGCAACCGTCTGCAGCGGGAGAACCTGGACGCGTTCCTCCCCCAGAATTACTTCCCTCTGCTCGGCGAGGAGATGACGCGGGTGCTGCAGGCGGTGGTGGACTCCCTCCGAGGTGCGGGCCCCCCCGCGCTGTCCTTCCGGCCGGCTTCTCTGGCCACCGTCCCTTCCCTCCCCCCCGCCCCCCCCCCCCCCGGCTTCTCACGGCCTCTGGGGACTTGGGATTCTCGGGGTGATGCCGTTCCGTTGGCAGGTCAGATGTTGCCTCCTGTGTGGGGAGGTAGCGACCTGTACCCTGAGCTTCACCCATTCTTGGCTGTTGACCTCGGAGCTGGAGCTGACCTTGAATCCTTTAGCTCCTGGTTGGCCTGCCGGTGGAGCCGTCCGGATGGGGCTGCTCTCCACGGGCCCTGGTGTCCACACCACCCTCTGCTCTCCCGCCATGGGGCAGCTCAGGGTCTCACCCCTGCACGTCCGGCATCCCACCGGCCAAGGCCGTGGAGTGGGTGCCACGCTCGGGCGCCACTAGAGGCCCTTCACGCGTGTGCTCACGTGGTCCCTGTGCCCGCCCCACAAGGGAGCCTCCGCCACTGTAGGTCGGGAGGGAGCCCACGGGTTCCACTGGGGCCCCTGCCAGGCCGTCCCTGCTCTGTGCTGGGGGGAGTCGCCAGCGTGTCCTGAACGTGTCCAGAGCGACTGCGGGCCACGTCCGCTTCTCGGCTGGGTGGCTGCGTCCAGTTCGCCTTTTAGGGTCTCAGCTGCTCCCTTCAGGTGGCAGAGACCGCATTTGCGTCTGAGCGCGTCGTGACCGTCTCAGGGTGGCCACTTCCGGCGGGGCTGGGGCGCCATCCTCCCCTTGTCCCCGAGTCCTGTTTCCTCCCGCCCACCCGCCTCATGTGGCCTTTGGTGCCTCCCCCTCCCCGCGCCACCACACTGGTCCCCGCTCTGTGGGGTCATTGTGGCGATTAGGTGAGCAAGAGCGTGTGAGGCTTTTTGCAATTACTGTTGGCTTCCAGCTGTTGAGGTTCCAGTTGGAATCAGATCGAGAAAAACGGTGCTTTTACAGCGCACAGACGCCTGTCTGGAAACGAGGTCTGTCCCCGCCTGGGCAGGTGTTGTCCCGTGGCCCTAACCATCGCCCTTCTTGAAAATCCCGCTTTCCCTCTTGCCGCAGGTGGCTGGGACTGCTCCGTCTCCTTCCTGTCGCAGGTGCTCGGGAAAGCCTGTGTCCGCGGGAGGCAGAGTGAGTGTTTCCTGTCCCGGGGGGTCCGCAGCGCTGTCTGGGCGTCTCCCCCCGCTTCCCGTCGGCCCTCCCGGGAGGGGGAAGACAGCGGAGTTCCCTCGCCTGGGCCTGGCCCCGGGCGGGCTGATGTCCATCGCCCGGCCCCCCGGCCCCGGGCTCAGGGGCCCCCGTGTGCTTCCCTCAGAGGAGATGCTGGGCGTGCTGGTGCCGCGGCTGACGACGCTCACCCAGGGCAGCTGCCTCTGGCAGCGGGTCTGCTGGCGCCTGGTGGAGCGTGTGCCCGACCGGGCCGTGGAGGCGCTGCTGACGGGACTGGTGGAGGTCGCCGCAGGGTAAGGAGCCAGGAGGGCGGGCGGCGGCGCCCAAGCCTCTGGTTTGTGCGGTGAGGCCGTGGCGGACCAGCCCAGCCCCTCCCCTGGCTGTGGCCGTGGAGACCCCTTTCGCTACTCCCCACCCCCGGGGCTGCGCAGGCATGTGCGTGTGCGATGGCGCCCGCCGTCAGACGGCGTCCCCTGGCGCGAGTGCGTGAGGGTGGGTCCCGCCGGCTGTGTCTTCGGTTCTGAGCGCGGGTGTGTGCGTCCAGGGACCCGTGTTCTCTCTCTGAACCGTCTGAGGTCTCACCCCCCTCTGCTGCCGGCTGCTCAGTCTTTATTTGCAAAATCTTGTGAGGAAGGCATTCATCCCCTGCCATGCGCTTCTGGTCCCTCCCAGCTCGTCCTTGGTTTGTGGCTTTTACAAGGGGTCCACACCGCCCTGTAAGCGCGTCAGGCCGCGAGCCGATGGCTTCTCTGTCTTCCGGGCTGTGTCACGCTCCTGCCCTGAGGCTGTGGGTTGGTTTGCGTGGGTTTGCCTCTTCTGTTTCTGTTTTTTTGGTTCCTGCTGCCGTTCTTTTTTCTTTTTCTTTTCATCTTTACGACTTTGCGTAGAACGTGAAAGGGCCGAGGGAGGAAGGGCTGTATCCTCCCGTCTTTCCACACCGGCTGGAGGGTTTGCTGGGCTCTCACCCACGGAGGGGAGCAGGGATCCCACTCTACACCAGTCGTCTGCAAACTGCGGACTTTGGGCCAAACTCAGCCCACTGTGCGTTTTTACAACCGTTTTGTGGGTCCACAGCCGCGCTCGCTCACGCACACGCCCCTGGCTGCTTCTGGCTGTAGGAGTTCTGCGGAGACCGATGGGCCGTAAACATAGAGCTTTTGTTCTCTGGCCCTTCCCAGATAAGCCTGGCCACCCCTGCTCCTCTTGGGCAGAGCGGGGAAAGGACATCCTCTTGCACGGAGGCGCTGGGCTGTCCCAGGTTTCCACGTTACCGGGAGGAGAGCGAATCAGGACTGAGTCCGAGCTGAAGCGCAGGCCCCGGGCTCCCAGTGGTTAGCGCAGAGCTGGGGAGGGGTGCAGCTCAGACCTGTTGAGATCTGGGGTTCGTGCTTTTCCCTCTCCCCCCGACTGTGCCTCACAGGCCTGAAGTCCTCTCACGGCTGCTGGGGAACCTGGTGATGAAAAATAAGAAGGCCCAGTTCGTGATGACCCGGAAACTTCTGTTCCTACAGTACCAGTACTCGGTGAGGGCGTGGGCCGAGGGCCACCCTGGGGGTACAGGAGAAGTGACCGTAGCAGGTGCAGCTGAGCTCGGTTGTCCGGGAAACTCCGCGGACCCTCAGCCCAGAGCCGTTTGTGCTCTGGGAGCCTGGGCAGACGGGTCTTAGCCCAGCAGGTGGGCAGCTGGCGTCTGCCGACAGACAGTGACAGGATGCCTGGCTTCTGTCACAGACGCCCATGCTGCAGAGCCTGCTGGGGTACCTGGCCACGGACAGCCAACGGCGCCCGCTCCTCGTACAGGTAAGCGCGGTCTGGTCCTCTGTCTCGGGTGTTCTGGGACCACCTTCTGGTGGGAGAGGGAGAACGTTCCCGCCTGGAACAGAGAACGCTGGCAAGCACGGGGGCACCAAGGCCTGTGCGTTCCCATGCTGTGGTGGGGAGGCCGGTGCGGCTGTGTAACCGGGCCGCGCCACCCGCCAGGCACTGAAGGGGCTCCTGGAGACGTGGGGCAGCTGCAGTGCCGTCCGCCATGCGCCTCTGGCGCAGCAGTGCTACATTAGCAAGGCCGTCCTCATCTGCTTGGCGCTCCTGGGGGAGGCGGAGCTCCAGGACAGCCGAGACGGTGAGTGGGCCACGCGGACACTGTCCCCACCCCGTCCCTGCCCGTCCCCGCCAGCCCCCCGTGCTCACTGTGCAGAGCTGTCCCCTCCTGTCCCCTCCTGTCCCCGCCCGTCCCTACTGGCCCCCCAGTGCTCACTGTGGGCTTGGTGCTTCCAGAGCTGCTGACTAGCCTGATGGCGGGGGTGAAGAGTCGCCTGGACAGCAGCCTGCCCGTTGTGCGCCGTCTGGGCATGATCGTGGCCGAGGTGGCCAGCGCCCGGCTCCACCCTGAGGGGCCGCCCCTGAAGTTCCAGGTGAGCAAGGGCCGCGCCCTGTGTTTCCCTCCCTGGTATCCCCTGGCCTTCTGGGGTCCAGGCCCACGAACCTTCTGCGTGTTGACCCCTCAGCGGTGCCTGAACAGATGCCCCGGGTGGATTCCGGAGGTGTTTGGAAGCGATCTCTCTGGCGTCCCCTCCCCTCCGTTGCTGAGCCCCTGGGATGTCCTCCTGGGTGGGGGTGGGGGGGAGAGCAGCCCCTCAGGAGGGCGGGCTCCTGAGCCCGTGCACCCAGCGCCGCCCACTGCCACGTGGACACTTGGCAAGTGGGGCAAGTGGGGGGTGGTGGCGGGCGCTCCCCGTGACTCGCTTCAGCCCGTGTGCGTTGCAGTACGAGGAAGACGAGTTGAGCCGTGAGATGCTGGCCCTGGCAGCCCCCCGGCCTGCGGCCGACAGCCCCTTGGAGGCGAGGTGAGGGCTTCCTGCCCCCGGTCTCCACCCCAAGCTGGGCAGGCCCGGTTCCTGCTGCTCCCTTACCTCGTCGTCTTGGACTCGTTGCTGAGACAGAAGCCGAGAAGCGCAGGGTGGGGGCCGGGAGAGCATTTCCCTGGGGAAGGTGGGTTCCGGGGCCAGAAGCTTGTGTGGGGTCTCCCCGACGGGTTCCTTCTTTGCTCCCCACAGCCCTGTCGTCACTCCAGAGGCTGCAGAGACCCCCGGCAGAGGGAGTGTGGACGGTGGCGTCCCCCAGGCCCTGCCGGAAGGCTCAGGCTCTGACCTGGACAGGTAGGGGGAGGCCTTGGGTAGAAACTACAGAGGTGGGGGAGCAGTCCCGCGCTGGCCTCAGAGCCGTGCATGAGCGTGGGAGTGGATGGCCCACGCTGTCTGGAGGCCACGGGTCGGCCCCGCGGCCGCCCTCTCTCCGAGTGCCCTCCCATAGGAAAGTCTGCTGTTCCTGAGGTGCCAGGACTTGGGGTGAATTCCCGGGACTCGGGAGCACGGCCTGTCTGCCTATTGCCTGCTCCCGGGTGACGGGCAGGCCCCGCCGGTCTCTGTTGCTTCCCCAGTGACGATGAGCTTGTCCCCTATGACATGTCGGGGGACCAAGAGCTAAAGAGGAGCAAGGCGCCCACCTACGTTCGGGACTGCGTGGAAGGTGGGTCTCTTCCCTGGCGGGAGGCCCCTCCAAGCGCCTGCCCTGGGGTGGCTGAGCCGTGGGAACCCTGCATGTCCCGGGACTCGGCTGCCTCTGCCCAGCGTCCAGACCCTGGCTGCCGGCTCTGCCTCTGCAAGGTCAGGGCTGGGGACCAGTGCAGGCCCGTGTGCGTTCTGTGCAGCCCTGACCTCGTCCGAGGATTGGGAGCGCTGGGAGGCGGCCCTGCGGGCCCTCGAGGCATTGGTCATCAGGAACCCGGCTGCTGCACGCGAGGTGAGTGGGGCAGGGACGTCGGGGAGGGGTGTGTGTCTGCCTAGGAGGACCGTGGCAGGGATGGGGAGGTGGAGGGCTGTGGGGGCCCAGGGCCACGGGGCCTGAGGCACGCCGACCCCTGCGCACAGGTGAGTGTGGAGCTGGCCAAGGTGCTGCTGCACCTGGAGGAGAAGACGAGCGTGGAGGGCTTTGAGGGGCTGCGCCAGAGAGCCCTTGTGGCCGTCGTGGTCACAGACCCGGCCCCGGTGAGTCCCCGTCCCGCCGCCCAGTCAGTGTCTGCGTTGGGGCCCTGCCTCCGGGTGGCGTCCACAGCGGCCTCTCGTGTGCCTGGCTCAGGTAGCAGAGTATCTGACCTCGCAATTCTACGCCCTCAACTTCAGCCTCCGACAGCGCATGGACATTCTGGATGTAAGTGCCCCGGGGCCCTCCGTCCCACCTGTCACGCCCAAGCTGCCCTCACGAGGGCCAGGCCTGGCACAGTGCCCTGCCGAAAGCTCCACGGTCAGGACCAGAGGCCTCCCCAAGTCCCCCGTGGCCGGACCCAGGGGCTGGGACTGGCAGCTGCCTGGTGTTTTCTGGGCAGCGCACAGGATTCAGAAGGGGCTGTGTCCTTCATCTGAGACAGAAGCTTTATTGAGACAGAATTCCCACGCGGTACAGTTCCCCATCTTAAGACAAACAAAATGTGGTCTGTGCACACGTCGGGATGTTACTTGGGCCTCGCAGAGGAGGGACGTGGTAACCTGCCACAACGTGGATGAACCAGAGGACCCTGTAGGATTCCACTTGCGTGAGGTCCCTGGGCCGTCAGAATCAGAGAGACTGAAGTAGATGGCGGGGAGGGCACGTCGCAGGGGAAAGGGCTGCGTCTGGGAAGACGGAGTCTTGGAACGATGGTGGCGACGGCCATACGATGTGCACGTGCCCGCTGCCGCTGAGCTGCGCGCGCACGGCTGTCAAGACGGCAAGCGTGACGCTGTGTGTCTCATGAGATGGTGCTGAACAGTCACCACCTCCGTGCTTGCAGTTCAGGGGCATCTGGTACGTTGACGGTTCAGTGTCCTGTGCCACCCTCAGAGGAACAGCCCTTAGCACGCACTGCCCGGCCGGGCGCCTGCAGCCACCAGGCTGCTGTCCGCGGCCCCGCCTGTTCCAGGGCTCCAGGCATGTGACGGCGCAGGCCTGTTCCGGGGCCCACCTGTGTGCAGGTGGCTGGGCAGCAGGTTGGTGAGGCTCTGGAACCGCAGGAGCTCTGGGCACAGGAGCGGGGCCGCCTTTCCCTTCTGTCCCCCACAAAGTGAAGCGATCCTGGGGTAGCCGGAACTGACTTTCTGTGCGGTCCCCAGAATGTTCCCCGGCGCAGCCTGTGACGGCCGATGGCGCCGACGGGCACTCGGTTTACCTCGGGTTTGAGAAGATGCCGCCCCTCCCTAGAACAAGGACCGCTGCCCTGGGTCTCCCGCTCCTCTAGGTCCTGACTCTGGCCGCCCAGGAGCTGTCTCGGCCTGGCCGCCTGCCCAAGGCCCCCCAGTGCGACCCCCGGGGCCCCGCCCCCCCGCCCGGCAGTGCCGTGGCTCCCGCCTGGCGCGCAGTCGTGGAGGAGCGGATCAGAAACAAGACCCGGCGGTTCTCGCAGGTCAGCTGGCCCGGACTCAGGTCCTGGTGGGGGACGGGGCGGCACCGACGCTGCTGTTGTGTGGAGGGAGGGCGGTGGGTACAAATTCCATGTCGGGACACGTGCCTTAGGGCATCAGAGCCGCGTGGCTTTAATATGCGGGTGCGAAAAAAGCCCCGGAATTCTGCGTCAGCAAGAAACGGCCTGTATGTGCCGTGTCCACGTGGGCCGGGGCTGTGACGGGGGTGCGTACAGGACAGTGAAGGGACGCGGCACCTGTGCGCACCATGTTTGCAGGGCTCTGCCAGGCGGGGACGGGACGCTGGCGCCAACCAGTTCAGCTCGGTGGCTGGCTACTTCTTCTTCCCACTCATTCAGCACTTTGACAGGTGAGCAGGAGGCCTGGACGCCCTCGAGTACCAGAGGCTTCCCAGGATGGGGTCTGTGGTGGGGTTTGGGCAGCAGCAAGGTCACCACCTGGCTTTCGGTCCTTCGTAGCTTAAATGGCAAAGCGAGGGTGTCAGGATCTGCGGTGTCCGTCACGGATGGTGGGTTGCTGGCGGGTTCCCGGTGGGCGGGGCCGGAGCCTCGCCGTGGAGCCTTGATGCTCCACGCGCTGTGTGTCTGTCCGACGCCTTCTCCTCATGGCTGTGGGAGCCACACGGGGACGGGCGGTGAGGGGGCGCCTCCAGGGCGCTGGCTGTCCCTTGGTGGCCCAGGGGTTGGAGAATGAGCCCCGACCACGCGTCCTGCAACCTGATGCTCTTGTAGACCGCTGGTGACCTTCGACCTTTTGGGAGAAGACCAGCTGGTTCTCGGGAGATTGGCCCACACCTTGGGGGCCCTGATGTACCTGGCTGTGAACACTATGGTGAGTGGGAGGCGGAGCCGGTGGCTGTCCTCCCGGTGGGCCTCCCCTTGGCCCTGGGGCTGGGTTGTTGGGACCCCTGCCCACTGGCCTCTACTGTTTTAGGTGGCTGTGACCATGGGCAAGGCCCTCCTGGAGTTCGTGTGGACCCTTCGCTTCCACAGTGACGCGTGAGTGGCCGTGTGGCTGAGGAAAGTGGTCCCACGTGGACGTGGAGGCGGGGCTCCCAGGACAGCAGGAGGTGTGGGGGGCGACTCCCGTGGGCGTGGCTGAGAGGCGGGGCGGCCTGGTGCTTCCCAAGCACAAAGGGGCAGGGTGGCTGGAGCGTGCGTTGCTTGCCCGTGGGTCTGCTGTACCGCGGAGAAGCGGGGTCTCCCTGGCCTGGGCTCCGTCGGCGCTCAGAGTCCCGGCCTGGCTTGGCAGCTACGTGCGCCGGGGCCTGCTGTCCGCGGTCTCCTCCGTCCTCCTCAGTGTTCCGGCCGAGCGACTGCTGGCAGACCTGCCAGATGAGCTGCTGGAAACCCGATCCTGGCTGGCAGGTGAGTGCCAGGCCCCAGCTGCATGGGCGAGGCGGGTGGTTGGAGGCTGGTGCAGTGGCCATCGGGGCACGGGGCGGCGCAGAGGCCCCAGGACCGTCACATCCCCCCCGTCTGTGCACGAAATGGTCCCTGGTGGGGGGGTGGGGACTCGGCTGCTGTTGAGTCACTTTGGGGAGGTCCTGCAGGAGGACCCAAGAGAAGGTGTCCCAATGTGGGAGACGGTGTGTTTGTTCTGGAAAATTCTGTATCTTCCGTAAGGTCACAAGAGCCATGCAGGAGGCACGTTACCTCACCAGACTCGCCAACTAACTTGGATAAACTTTCCTCCCTGCACCCTCCCCCCCCCCCCCCCCCGCCACAGTGTTCTCTTTGAAAAGTCTGTTGGAGCACACGTGACCTCCTGCCCGTAGGCACCTGTGTTGCCCACTCACCGGTGTCCACTCGGGGCTCCAGGCCGGGAGTAGACACTCTGACGTGGCACCACGCTCGGGGGCCTGGGGTTCAGGCGGGGCCCCTCTTGTCGCGTCAGTTAGTTTGCAGAGCACCCTTGGGCTTTGTCCGATCACGCGTGTGTCCGGTCGGCTCCGGGTCCTCGGGCCCCGTGCCACAGGCGTGTGGCGTCCCGCTTCCCGGGACCGGTGGCCTCCCCACGGAGACGGTGGTGTCCGCTCCATCCCGCTGCCTCCCTGTCGCCGGCCGCTGGCTGGGCGCCCAGCCCCAGGGAGAGTGGGGTGCTGCCCCCGCACACGGCCAGGCCCCACCAGGCCCTGTGGGGGCTTGTATGGGATGACTCCCTAAGAGGAAACGAGAGCTGGCCTGCCCGGCTGTGGGCGCCGCCGATGTCCTGCTCTATTTTCGTCTTTGGCAGATGTGGCTGACCGGGACGCGGACGAGGACTGCAGGATGCTGGCTGTGAAAGCCCTGCTGCTTCTGGAGAAACTCAGAGACCGACTGCTCCCCCTCGCTTCTCCTTAGTCCTCGCTGGAGAGGGAGGCCCGCCCCGCCAGCAGCCCGCGGGAGGGCCTCTGGCCCTGCGTCCATGGACGGGGCCACCTGAACATGGCAGGAGGGGGGTCCCGAAGAGGGAGGGAGCCACTGGGGCCCCTGTGGGCTGATTCTCAGCCTGTCCCCAAGCCCGTTCCTCACCTGAACGCAGAAGACTTTAAACAGCAACAAAGTGGAAGAATAAAAAGGAGCCAGAGGTGTTCAAACCCATTCCTCTTGGCTCTGACTGCTCAGGCAGGGTCCGCGGTGCCTCAATGTCCCTCCGAAGGGGGACACGGTTCTGGCAGCTGGTGACGAGCTGGGGGTGGGAGACCCCAAGGTCCCCCTCCCTGCACGGACATGTCGTGGGGCCAGCCCTTCACGGTGGGGGCTGGTGATGGGACACGCCCACGTGGACGGAGACACCAGGCTGCCTCGTGCAGAGAACTGCACCCCCCCCCCCCACCCGTGCTGGCCACCCCTATGTCTGTTCCAGTGGACGCTGGGCCCCATGGTCAGGGATGGCGTGTCCTGCCAGGAGCCGTGAGACGTGCTCTCCTGGAACTCGCCTGGGTGTTGGGACGAGGCGCAGTGAACACGCTAATATCTGCAGTCCATCGAGTTCCACAAGGTTTTTAGGCTTTACAGACTATGCTGGGGAGACGGTCCTGGAGAAGAGGAACCAAGTCCCTGGGCAGGAAAGGGACCTCAAGGCCCCTTCTGAGCAGGACAGCCGGTGCCCTGGGGTGTCAGACACAGCTGTCATTTCAACGAGAAAGTCAGGCTCTTGCCATGAACCCTGGCAAGTTCTGGGGGAGCAGCAGCGGCTGTCAGGGCTCGCTATCCTCTTCCTCCTCCTGCACCTCCTCATCTGCCTCTCTGCGGTCGTCGACGCTGTTGTGGTGGACCCGCCCGGACATGGCACGCATCACAGGGAGGCCCAGGCCCCGGTGCACGGCGTCCACGGTCTGCTGGCTCACGTAGTAGGACATGTTGGCGGAGGGCACTTTCTTCCGCATCTCCTCCAGATACCTGTATGCCTGGGTGGGGACAGCCGTTACCGGGTTAGTCCACAGCGAGAACCAGGGGAGCCACCCCCTCAGTCCGGGGCACGGAGCTTCCTGGGCACCCGCCCCAGGTGGTGAGGGACACCTTCCCAACAGGGCAGTTGTCTGTGACTGCACGGCCTTTCCAAGGTGTCCGACTTTAAGCCTCTGTCAATGCTGTCAGCTGTGATCAGCACTCCCGGCCGAACAGGTCCAGCCAGCTGCCCCGGAGAGTCCTGTGAGCGGCCTGTGCTCGAGGACCCACACCTGTCCACATGTGCCCAGGCCCGCCACTCGCCTGCTGTGCCTGCTTACATCTGCCTACACCTGTCCCCCCTTCCACACGTGCCAACGCCTGCCCCACACCTGCCCTCACCTGCCCATGCCTGCTCACATCTGCCCAGGCCTGCCTGCACCCGCTGACACCTGCTGCACCCACAGGGAGGGCCACACACAAGAATGAGGGGAGGAACAGGGTCCCATGTGGCTTCTAAGGCCCACTCCCAAGGTACACTTCATATCAGCTCAGATGTGATCAAAATTTCTAGGAGCTTTAAAACTGTTTATGGGAAAGATCAGATCTTAATTTTTTTTTTTTAAGTGTATTTTGAGGGGCACCTGGGTGGCTCAGTCAGTTGGGTGTCTGACTTTGGATCAGGTCATGATCAGGCTCGTGAGTTCTAGCCCCATGTCGGGCTCTGCGCTGACATCACAGCGCCTGAAGCCTGTTTTGGATTCTGTGTCTCCCTCTCTCTCTGCCCCTCCCTTGCTTGCTCTCTCTCTCTCAAATAAACATTTAAAAAATAAATAAAGTGTATTTTTAGAGAGAGAGAGCACACACGTGTGTGAGCGGGGGAAGGGGAGAAAGAGAATCCCAAGCAGGCTCCACACTGTCCACAAAGACCCCGACACTGAGTTTGATCTCATGAACTGTGAGATCATGACCTGAGCTAAAATCAAGGGCCAGACGCTTAACTGACTGAGCCAACCAGGTTCTCTAGATCTTAGTATTCTTTTTTTTTAATGTTTGCTTTGGGCGGGGGGAGGGGCAGAGAGAGGGGGACAGAGGATCTGAAGCGGGCTCTGCACTGACAGCAGAGAGCCCGACATGGGGCTCAAAGTCACAAACCATGAGATCATGATCTGAGCTGAAGTCAGATGCTCAACAGGTTGGGTCACTCAGGTGCCCTTAATCTTAGCATTTCTTAAATATGATAAATTTCCTGAGCAATTTTATTTTGAGCAGACAGAACCAAGATATAAAAAGTAAGAGAGAAAGATGAAAGTAGAAAGGTGAGCCATGAGTGTTGGAAGGACGGAGGATGGGCAGAATGCAAGCCCTCCGGCATTCTCAAGCGAGGTGGGGGGACACCCGCACAGGAAGAGATTTCCTGAGAATGTGTCCACTGCCTGTGTGACCCAGGCACCATGCAGGGCTCACGGGACACAAGCACAAGGCAGGCCAAGGCCAATGCCAGGGCTCTGAGCTTCGGCAGCGAGGGGAATTGAGGGCGTGCCCCCCCGGGGTGGGGTCTGCCAGAGACCGCAGGGCTGCACTGTGGCCCAGGGGCGTCACCCTCCGTGTGCACAGCTGGTGTCGGCACGGGCAAGGAAGCAGTTTCCAGAAGGCAGGCACGGTCACCAGACACAGCTGAAGGGTGACAAAGACAGAAGTGCTCCTGGATGTCCTGGCCACTGAGGACACTGACCAGGGTCAGGGGCCTTAGGGTTGGGCTCTGACGTGGTGACGAGGTGAGTGCGAGGGAGCATGGGAGACACCGGAGCAGTGACAGGGGCCTTCTTTCCCTGCCCGGAGGAGACCTAGGCCTGTCCACCTCACCACTCATGTTTATTTCTTCTAAGTTAAGGTTGCTAAGTCCCACAGGCTCCAAACAAGGGCCACTGTGGGAAGCTGAATGTCACATAGAAAACCCACCCTCACTGACTCGAAGAACCAGAACCAGAACTGAGGTCAACTGCAGCAGCCAGAAGTGAGGAGACGTCAGAAGACAATCACCGAGGGGAGCCCACACCCTGAGCATGAACGTGGCTCTCTGGTCAACCTAGCTAGCACATGCTGCATGTGGTGGGGACAGGGGCTGACATCAAGCCCAGCCCCAGGTGATGTGCTGAGCATAGAGGCTCTTGTTGCTACCTGCAATGCTGGAAGGAAGGAAGGGAAGGAGAGAGGGAGGAAGGGAGGGAGGGAGGAAGGAAAGGAAGGAAGGAAAGGAAGGAAGGAAGGAAGGAAGGAAGGAAAGGAAAGAAGGAAAGGAAGGATGGAAGGAAAGGAAGGAAGGAAGGAAGGAAGGAAGGAAGGAACCTAAAAAATCCAGAGTCTCTATGGTGGTTTATCCATAATGTCCAGGAACTGCTAGACGTAAGGAACAACAACAAGATGTGACCAAACTCGAGAGAAAAGACAAGGGAACTAACTCGATGTGATCCAGAAGCTACTAGTGGGGAAAATTATAACAGCAGGTGTAATACAGGCCCAGGAGCAACATCAGAGTACTGAACAGGCCTGGTAAACTTGAAGCAACAGTAAAAGCCACCACCAAAAATGAAAACCAGAGAAAATTCTGGAAAAAAAAGAGGACCATCAGTTGAAGCAGGGGATAGTATACACAGATCATTGCAGTTCCGTAAGGAGAGGAGAGAGGGACAGGAGGGAATTTCCCCCAGACAGGGAGAAAACACTAGAGGTCACACGCTGGTAAAGGAAAGGTCCCCAGAATTCATAAGGGCCACAAGCAACGTTGAGAAGACAGACCCCCAACAAACTGACAGGGGAGGATTCGGGCACTTGGAGGAGGAGACGAACCTATGAGCAGCTGCGCGACACCGGTGGTCAGAGAGAGAGGGGCACTGAAACCACCATGAGCTACCGCGACGCACCCACCAGGACGGCGGAAGTGAAAGACAGGTCGTACCGAACGTGCGCGGAGACGAGGCACAGCTTTGGAGGTCGTGAGCAAAAGTGGCCGCTCGCGCATAGAATACCGCCTTTACTTGTAAACGTGACTGCAGGTAAGCGTGGCTACTCAGACTCGGGTTCGTGGCAGACTGTCTCAAAAAGGAACCAAGGGGCCACCACATCAAGGAAAAGAGGAACAGGCAATAGTTTTGCCAAGGATAAAATCTGAGCTTTCAAACGGAAGGATTTCAGAAACCTTGCGTATTGGCCACCACGAGCCGGACGTCTTCCCGATGCCGTATTTTCTGACGAGGCTGGTGGTGATTTCTGCAAATATGGTGTTGTGATACGTATAATGAAATGTGTCAACATCTTCCAACTCCGCAAACAACATGATGTCATAAAACGATGTGTGTGTAAAAGATCTGAGACAGACCATCGAGTTTTAAACGTGACAGAATACAACAGCATTCCAACATCGCAACTAACTTTTGAGGATTGCCACCTGGGGCGCCTAGGTGGCTCAGCTGACTTTAGGTCAGGTCATGATCTCATAGTTCGTGAGTTCGAGCCCCACATTGGGCTCTCTGCTCTCAGCACAGAGCCTGCTTCAAATCCTCTGTCCTCAAAAATAAATAAACATTAAAAAAAAAGAATTACCACTTGTTGACTTGTGGCGCAGCATCAAAGGTGGCCTGCACGTGTCTGAAGAGGCCCCTTCGCCTACGTATTGCTGTGAGGCTACATTTTCTTCATATATTTCAGCTAAGAAAAACCCTATTTCACCAAGTTGAGTGCAAAAGCAGAAACTGATCCCATCGGATTTAGCTGGACGAGAGATTTGGAGAAATGTAACATAGTGCTACTTTCCTCACTCAATTTGTTTCGCAAAATATAAAAAATATAAAATTGCTTCAGTGAAAATGTTACTTATGTTAACATATCACGGGTTTAAGTGAATTAACAAATATTTTTACATTAGTTTTATTGGGTAATAGTAAATACTGGTAGGTGCGCCCCACACAGACCAATGGTCTTTGGGTCCTCAATAACTTTCCTAGTGCAAAGGGGTCCAGACACCAAAATGTCTGAGAAGTGCTCTGCTAAAATGAATTACCGAAACCCTTCCGCAAAGAAAGCTCCAGGCCAGGTGGGTTCAGGTAGGCATTCTATCAAGGAAGGAAGAAATCAAGCAATCTTACATAAACTCTTCTGGAAAATACGGGAGGTGGGCATGCTCCCCAGTGCATTTTATAAGGCTAGAATAACCCTGAAACCAACCGTGAAAAAGACACTACAAAAAGGAAGAAGTCTGGCAGTTTCTTAAAACGTTAAACACACACTTACCACACAACCCCACCATCCCAGCCCTGGGCATCTACCCGAGTGTCTGCGAACCAAGCGGGGAGGGCAGGGCGCCTGCGATTCTCAGAGCGCTCAGAAAAATACCCATGTTAGGTAGAAAATAGAAATTTGAAAACACACACGTAAAATGAGTAAGTAAATGTAGCAAAATTTTTAAACCTGCCAAATCTGATGAAGGGTTATGTGTGGGTTCTCTTATTCTTGTAATTCTCAGTTTGAAATTATTCCAAATAAAAAAGGCTGAAAAATCAAACACAGGAGAAACACCTGCGGCTCAGAGGACGGGGGCGGCCGCGAAGCGGAGCCCGCCCCCTTCCCCGGAAGCCCCGCCCCCGCGCCGCCTCACCGCCCGGAACTCCTCCGTCTGCAGGTAGTGCTGCACCAGGAAGCTGTAGACGTCCCCGACGCGGACGCTGCTGTCCAGCTCGGGCTCCTCCAGGAGCAGCTCACACTGCTTGACCGCCTCCGTAGGGTCCTCGGCATATGTCCTGCCCAGAGCAGGAACACGGCCGCGGTCAGGGGACAGGGGTCAGAGCAGCCAACCCACCTGAATGAGGAGCTCCTGGAGTCGGCGGCGCGAAACTTTTGTGAAGTTAATTCCCATGAATTAAACTGATTCATTACTGAGTTCATTCATAAACTCACCGATTCGTTGAATGGAAACTCGGGCTAGCTCGCACTCCCGCTACCGGGCTACACTCAGCTTGTCACCCCAATCCCTGCCGGCCCACCAGTCTGGAAGGGGACACCGATGCAGGGGGATGCAGGGCGCCCTGCCCGAGGAGGGCAGGCAGGGGGTGAGCACCAGCGAAGACCAGCGCAGCGGCGCGCTGGACGCGACACGCTGGGGTCCGGGGTCCGTCGCGGAACAGGGGTGGTGTAAGCGGCGGGGGGACCAGGAAGGAGCTCCAGGGTGCCCTGCTCCTTGCTTCCCAATGTCCTGCTCTCTCCCTCCCGCGGCCCAGGCGTAGCAGATATTCCAGAACTTACGTATCCAAGCAGGGAGCCCCACTTTGTACAAGGGTTCAAAATATTTTTGCAACTTTTCTTTTAAAAGCCTGTTCCCAGATGAGGAAAAGGCTTGTACTGGTTCAGGGATAAGCCGAGCCCTGCTGCCCACATAGCAGGCTCCTGGCAAAGCCGGGTGGGTTGCCAGGAGATAAAAACTGGCATCATGTCCGAATTTACATGGTCTCTCCTAAAAACAGCAACAACCTGCTACTTGCAAGCGCCCTTCAAACTGTCCCCGCACCCCTGGGTGCTGTGGTGGCCCGCCGGCTCCCAACCATTAAGCTGGAGCCCTGCACACACTTTAGAAGGCCCCGGGCTCCCCTCACACACATGCTCTCCTGACCCACATCTGCCTCACTGCCCCCACCCCAGACTTCTCTGTTTTTTTCTGGAACTGGCCTGGGAATGCACCTAGGTTTGAGAATTCCCCAGGAGGAGCTTAGTGTGAAGGACGCAACATGACGTCCACGCATCCCACCCAGGGCTCACGGGGCTCCCTGCTGAGCGCTGGCTGCATGTGACACCCGGGTCTGGTTCCCAGCTGTGAGGGGGAGCCTGGGGGCTCCGTGGGGTCCGAGGTGCAGCCGTCCTGTGAACGCACCTTCGGGCCTGGATGAGCCGCTTCACCAGTGTCATCTTGCTCTGCAGCTGAGCCAGCTTGGTCTCCTGGTCCAGGGGGCTCTTGGCCTTGGCCTTGGCCAGGCACTTGTAGGCCTCGGTCAGCGCCCCGTGGGCTTTGTCGTAGTTTTGGTATTCATCGATCTCCACCTGCAAGGAGGAGACCCGTCAGGGCCCGCGGGGGTCCACGAGCCGCCCCGGGACGGGGGGGACCGGGGACCGGGCGGAGGGCGTGTACCTGGGCGCAGGCCTCGTAGAAGCTGGCCAGGAGGTCCAGGGCCCGCCCCTTGGTGTAGAAGCTGATGATGGTCTTCATGATCTCCGGCTCCTTCCGCCAGTCCAGGGACTGCAGGTAGTTGGCAGCCATGATGTAGATCTCCTTTTGCCTCGAGACGCCCGCAAAGAACACGATCTTCTCCGTGTCCCCCGACTTCAGCAGCGCTCTCATGGCCTAGACGGGGAAGCGCCAGGCAGGCTCACGAGGATTTCACCACCAGAGGGAGCTCAGGGCTCCTTGGTCCCCGCAGGACGCAGGCAAGCCCGGGCAGGGAAAGTCTGTCGGGCTTAAACTCGCTTAAACTCGGGGCAAGCGGAGACGCGATTCGCGGGCACGTGGGTGCCACCCCGCCGGCGGGCGTGCTCACCTTGAGCTTGTTCCCCGCCTGCGTGTACTTCTTGGTGGCCAGGTGGTAGCTGCCCTGGCGCATGCAGCAGTTGGCGATCTGCTCCAGCAGCTGGCGCCGAGACTCTTCAGACAGGTCCTTGGAGTCCTTGGGCACGGTCATCTTCTCAGCCATCTCCTCGGTGATGGTCATGTTCTGCTCCAGGCAGAGCTGCAGGGCTTCGTGGTGCTGCAAGGCGCCGGGAGGGGGGGGGGGGGGGGGGGGGGGCCGGGGGAGCCCCAGAGCACACTGTCCTGCTTGTGGGAGGAAAGAGAAGCCAGAAATTGATTTTCTTCCACGATTCTTCTCAAATTTTTAAGTTAAGGGTTTGAATTAATTTTCTTAAAAATGTAAGGGAAATTTTGTATCCTCCACTTGAGGGCAGGTCTTGGAGGAGATGCCACCTCTGTGGTTTGGATGGCTGAGCGGTGCTCCACCACAAGAGGACGCTGGCTCCTCGCCGCCCCGCCCGCAGGTGCACACCTGCCTCGTCGCTGCCTGCCGGTGCGCTGTTGGGACTGATCCCGGGCCGGGACGGGCAGTGCCTGCCGCGTTCCTGTCCTGCCCGAGCACACCTGTGTCCCACAACAATCCAGGGGGTTTGCTTACCTTTTCACCTTCATGGGTGGAATCCAGGGCAAATGGGATCTCCGTGAGTTTTGATTTGTATTTCTCTTATTACAAACGAGGCTAAGAATCTGATGTTCTGGAACCACCCACATTTCCTTCCTTTTTTTTTTTTTTTAAGTTTACTTATTTATTTTGGGGGGGAGGGGAGAGAGAGAGAATCCGAGCCATCCGCAAGGAGCCTGACATGGGACTCGAACTCACGACCCTGGGATCATGACCTGAGTTGAAATCAACAGTCAGATGCTTAACTGACAGAGCCACCCAGGCGTTCCCATCTACATTTCCTTCTTAAAAGAAACTGTCCACAATCTTTGTCCTTTCCTTGTGAGTTGCTGGTAAATTTCCTACTGTTTATAGGAACTCCATACATATTAGGAACAGGAGACTTTGGGATAGAGGTAGAACATATCTTTTCTCATTTTATTATTTATCTTTACTCTTTTATGGTGTTTTTTTTCCATGTGTTATTTTCAAATTTATATTTGGTTACATCAATGAGTCTTTCCCATTGGGTTTTGAATCCTACTCAGAACACACCTTCTGTGTTTTCAGACTGTACGAGACGTCCCGTGGCTTTCGGTGCTGGCTGCCGTTTCACTGGGACACTTAAATCGTAGACACATCTGGAACTTACTGGGACACAGGAGACGAAGAGGGTTTACTTGCGTGTTTTCCCAAGTGGCTGCCTCGTTGCATCAACCCCTTTGAGCGGACGGTTCACCTTTTGCCCCCGGTTGTGAAGTGCTCCTCAGCACCTGCTAGATGTGCCTATGTAAATGGTTCTCCTTCTGGGTTTTCTAATATTTTCCACTGACCTGTAGGCCTGCTCGTGGACTCGACCTCAAGTGTTCTATCTCCGATGCATTTTACAATCTTGGGGCCTCGTCACCGCTCGTTAATCTTCTTCCAAATTTTCCCCGGCTGTTCTGGCTTATCTGGGTTTCACTGTGAAACTACAGAATCCACTTATCTGGCTAGAAAAAGCCCTGTGGTGTTTTTGCTGACTCAGATTAGGCCTGGGGCTGCCTTAGGGAAGGTGGACATGTGCATCTATCTGCTGGGTCTGGCCATGAACCCGGCACGTGCCTCTTACTTGGGCAAGAATTCTCGTGTCGCTCACCAGGGAGGCACGTGCTACAAGCACAATTCTGGCTTCAGGAAGAAATAACTTTCAATTTGGACAGGCTGATTTCGCATGGCTAACAGTTTTCTTCATCTCCAGTCAGTGGCTATCAGGGACAAGCCTTCTACTTAGAGTACGGCTGCAACACGCCTGAGAGTGCTGTCTATAAAACGCTACCAACAAGTGATGGTTAGGACGTGGCAGGATAGGAGCCCTGTGCACAGCTGCTGGCAATGAAAACTGGGGCAGCGGCTGTGGAAGACGGTCTGGAGGGTCCTCAAAAAACTAGAACCGAGTTACCAGATAGTCTGGTAATTCCGTTTCTGGGTAAGTGCCTGCAGGAATTGAAAGCAGGGTTGAAGAGAGATTTGTACACCCGTGTTCACAGCAGCAGTATTCACAAGAGCCAAGAGGTGGAGGCGAGCCAGTGTCCGAGGGCAGGGAAACACGAGGCACTGCCTATGCGGAACGGAGTACTACTTGGCCTGAAAAAGGAAGGAGGTTTTGACACCTGCTACAGCACCGATGAACCTTGACGGTACGACACTCAGTGAAATAAACCGGACCCACAAGGGCAGATCCTGTACGATTCCACTTACGTGTGGTCTCCGGAGTCGTCAAATTCATAGACACAGGAGGTAGACGGCGGGTGCCGGGGCTAGGGGAGGATGGGCAGCTGGCATTTCAGGGGGACAGAGCTTCGGTTTTGCAAGATGAAAGGAGGTACGTGGAGGTTGCACCACAATGTCAACGCACTCGACACTCAGAAAGAGCAGGGCACCTGGGGGGCTCAGTCGCCTAAGTGTCTGACTCTTAGTTTCGGCTCAGGCCATTATCTCATGATTCGTGAGTTTGAGCCCCATGCTGGGCCCTGACAGCACGGAGCCTGCTTGGGATTCTCTCCTCTCCCTCTCTCTCTCTCTCTCTCTCTCTGCCCCTCCTGTGTGTGAATGCTCTCTCTCTCTCAAATAAATAAACCTAAAAAACTTTTTAAACACACTTAGAAAATAGCTAAGATGCTAAATCCGATGTCATGTGTGTTTGCCGCACACACGGAAAGGACGAGCATGCCGCCCTGGTTACGACGTGAAGACTCACGAAGGGGCTGCACGGGTGAGCCCGTTCCCAGGCTCCAACACCCCCAGGACAGGCCAGAGCCACAGCCTCCTTGTGAAACCGTAACCATGAGAGACGGCAGAGCTACATCCACCGTGTCCGGAAAAGGTGGCCCCGGGCTTCGGTGCCTGAGTGGGCGCCACGCGGGGGCCCCAGGCCGTACCTTCTTTGCGGCCAGGAGCAGCTCCACCGCCTTCTCGTACTGATTGTGCTCAAGGAAGAAGTCCGAGCAGCGGGCCAGGAGGGCGGGGTCCGAACTCTCGTCCAGGTCCTCCGCTATGAGCTGCAGGGCCACAAACTGCTGGGTGGCGAAGGCCAGCTCCAGAGCCTTGGAGAAGTGGCCGGCCTGTGGATGGTGGGGCACTCTGAGCGGCCGCCCAGGCCCCAGGTCCCGAGAACGCCCGAGTGGCGCCCCCGGCACGGCGGCAGGCCCCGGGGTACCCGGCCGCTGGCTCACCTTGTGGTACAGCATCACCGCCCTGTCCACGTGCTCGCCCTTGTCCTCGTAGTACAGCGCCGCCTCCGTCATGTCCTCGGGGGAGCTCAGCAGGGCCAGGTTCATGAGCTGGTCGTCCAGGCCATTCTCCTGCGGGGACGGGGTCGCCAGGCCTCCTGTGCACTGTGCTGAGGGCGCCCGAGGAGCCCACCGTCCCTGCCCGGCACGCTGTTGGTCTACATGACTGTGGTTTCCAGTGTCGAATGTCTCCCCGGGTCCGCACACAGAATTCTGGGGGGGCTCCCTTCTCTTCCTATTAACAATGTTGTAGGACCTATCTGACACGAGGGCTCTCCAGGGTGGGCGGGGGCACTCTCGCCCACTCAGAATGTCCCTCCTTGCTGTGCACAGGCCCCAAGCGCCAAGCCAGCCCGAGTGCTCGCTTTTGCAAACACCGCCAAGGAGGCTGCGGCAGGCAGATGAGGGGTGGACGCTCCCGGCGCCCAGAGTGAGGCGGGCGTGGTGGAAACAGGCCGGGGTGGGGAATAGGGCCTCGCGATACAACTCTCTCCTCTTTCTGAAGTGACCTGGACGGAGCCTCCCACCTGCCCGGCTTTAGCCACCAGGGGCTGCACGCCGGCCGGCCGCCTACCTTGCACAGGCGGATGGCGTTGTTGAAGGCCTGTGCGCGCGCGTAGAAGTGCACTGCCTGCCTCACCTCCTCCTGACTCTCGTACTGGCGGGCCAGATGATAGGACGCGGCCCAGTTTCCGCTCTCATTTGCGATCTCAGCAGCCTGGAAAGAGAGCAGGGAGCCCTGGGGCCATGTCTCTGCCTCTCCATGCCCGGCAGGCCTGCCCCCTGCCCCGTCCGACCTTCTTTATTATTTTTTTTAATGATTATTTATTTTTGAGAGAGTGAGAGACGCAGAGAGTGAGCAGGGGAGGGGCAGAGAGAGAGAGGGAGACACAGAATCGGAAGCAGGCTCCAGGCTCCGAGCTGTCAGCACAGAGCCCGACGCGAGGCTGGACCCCACGAACCATGAGATCATGACCTGAGCCGAGACAGGAGGCTTACCCGACTGAGCCCCCAGGCGCCCCAGAGGCGTCTACCTTCTGGATGTTGCCCTGGAAGCAGTGGATGCGGACCAGGGAGAAGTAGTCCTGTGCCAGCTCGTAGTAGTGCAGCGCGGCGTCCATCTCTGCCTGGCTCTCCAGGTACTGGGCCCACCACCTCCACAGGGTCCTGGGGGGAGCCCACGATCCCCTTCAGGGCCTGCACACCCTGGAAAGGAGCCCCGGGACCCCAGCGCCACCAGCAGCCAGGAGGGCGCAGCTCTGCAGGAGAGCACGGATGCCTCATGCTCCAAGCCACCCCCCCCCTCCCCCGCCACCCGCCCGAGGGAAGCAGCGGCAGGATGCCCCTGGGCACCACGGCCAACCCTGCGTCTGCCCACCACCTGGCGGCGACACTCACTTGTCCTTCATCTTATTGACGTAGAGCTCCAGGGACTGTGGGTCCTCCGAGAGCATCCTGGGCACCTCGAAGCGGTGCGTGTCCGACTTCTCGTAGCTGCAAGGCCAGCGGGGCAGTGGCTCCTCCCGTGGTCTCAGCGCTGCCGGCGACCCCAGGCCCGGAGACCGGAGCCCAGCGCGAGACGCTCGGGGGCCTGAGGTTCTGACGAGACTGAGCTCCAGCTGCCCTGCGGAGCCTCCCACCCAGAAGGCTGCCACCTGCTCTGAGGCGGTGCCTCAGCCTACAAGCTTCTTCTGAGCGCCTCCAAGGCCCTCCCCGGGGCAGAGAATGAAGCAGGGGCATGCGGGCCCCTCCCGGCCCTCCCCGTGGGCCCTCGCTCACTGGCCGAGGGAGCAGGGG